>NC_053025.1:175110508-175212604 GCF_003073215.2 Triticum urartu | reverse complement strand
CATGATTTTCAGACGTGTTTTGGATTTACAGCAATTAAAAAACCAAGTTTCTCAATCTTTCCGGCCGAGCCACGACACCCAGATGTTTGAATTTCATTCCCATTTCTTGAATGGGACCTGCAAATTCACCCAAGGACACACATGTGATTTTGCAACCAACTTTGGTGCAGTGGAGCATGTGCTTGTAGTTCAAATTTGAATTATGCACATTAAATGCCCAGAAACTCAATTAATGTATAAAAAGGCCAAACGAACCCAAAACAATACCAAAATTTAGCATGATACTTCTATTTGGTCTAATCTGCCTGTGTAAAAAAATTAAGGCGGGAGAAGGCAGTGTACGTATGTCGTTTCGCACACGGAGGTGACACGTTCCCTCTCGGAACCACGAGCCTTCTTGAGGGAAGCTCTGGTTTGCAAGAAGCTAACACCAAAGCTTCTCCCAATTTGGCCAAAAAAATTACCGTAGCATGTTGGTGCCATGTCATGACACCATGCCAAGTTTCATGATTTTTCAGACGTGTTTTGGATTTACAGGAATTAAAAAACCAAGTTTCTCAATCTTTCCGGCCGAGCCACGACACCCAGATGTTTGGATTTCATTCCCATTTCTTGAATGGGACCTGGAAATTCACCCAAGGACACACATGTGATTTTTCAATCAACTTTGGTGCACTAGAGCATGTGCTTGTAGTTCAAATTTGAATTATGCACATGAAATGCACATAAACTCAATTAATGTATAAAAAAGGCCAAACGAACCCGAATAATTCCAAAATTTAGCACGATACTTATATTTAGTCTAATCTGCTTGTGTATAAAAATTAAGGCGGGAGAAAGCAGTGTACGTATGTCGTTTCACACACGGAGGTGACAAGTTCCCTCTCGGAACCACGAACCTTCATGATGGAAGCTCCGGTTTGCAAGAAGCTTACACCAAAGCTTGTCCCAATTCGGCCAAAAAAATTACCGCAGTATGTTGGTTCCATGTCATGACACCATGCCAAGTTTCATGATTTTCAGGTGTGTTTTGGATTTGGAGGAATTGAAAAAGCAAGTTTCTCAATCTTTCTAGCCGAGCCACGACGCCCACATGTTTGAATTTCATTCCCATTTCTTGCATGGGACATATAAATTAACCCAAAGACACACATGTCATTTTTCAACAAACTTTGGTGCACTGGAGCATGTGCTTGTAGTTCAAATTTGAATTATGCACATGAAATGCACATAAACTCAATTAATGTGTAAAGAAGGCCAAACGAACCCGAATAATTCCAAAATTTAGCACGATACTTATATTTAGTCTAATCTGCCTGTGTATAAAAATTAAGGCGGGAGATAGTAGTGTACGTATGTCGTTTCGCACACGGAGGTGACAAGTTCCCTCTCGGAACCACGAACCTTCCTGAAGGAAGCTCCGGTTTGTAATAAGCTTACACCAAAGCTTGTCCCAATTCGGCCAGAAAAATTACCGCAGTATGTTGGTTCCATGTCATGACACCATGCCAAGTTTCATGATTTTCAGGTGTGTTTTGGATTTACAAGAATTAAAAAAGCAAGTTTCTCAATCTTTTCGGCCGAGCCACGACGCCCAGATGTTTGAATTTCATTCCCATTTCTTGCATGGAACCTGGAAATTCACCCAAGGACACACATGTGATTTTTCAACCAATTTTGGTGCACTAGCGCATGTTCTTGTAGTTCAAATTTGAATTATGCACATTAAAAGCCCAGAAACTCAATTAATGTATAAAAAAGGCCAAACGAAACTGAAATAATTCCAAAATTTAGCATGATACTTCTATTTGGTCTAATCTTCCTGTGTAAAAAAATTAAAGCTGGAGAAGGCAGTGTACGTATGTTGTTTCGCACACGGAGGTGACAAGTTCCCTCTCGGAACCACGAGCCTTCTTGAGGGAAGCTCCGGTTTGCAAGAAGCTTACACCAAAGCTTGTCCCAATTCGGCAAAAAAAACTACCGTAGCATGTTGGTTCCATGTCATGACACCATGCCACGTTTCATGATTTTCAGGCATGTTTTGGATTTACAGGAATGAAAAAACCAAGTTTCTCAATCTTTCCAGCCGAGCCACGACGCCCACATGTTTGAATTTCATTCCCATTTCTTGCATGGGACCTAGAAATTCACCCAAGGACACACATGTGATTTTTCAACCAACTTTGGTGCACTGGAGCATGTGCTTGTAGTTCAAATTTGAATTATGCACATTAAATGCACATAAATTCAATTAATGTATAAAAAGGCCAAAAAAACCCAGAATAATTCCAAAATTTAGCACGATACTTCTATTTCATCTAATCTGCCTGTGTGAAAAAATTAAGGCGGGAGAAGGCAGTGTACGTATGTCGTTTCGCACACAGAAGTGACAAGTTCCCTCTCGGAACCACGAGCCTTCTTTGGGGAAGCTCCGGTTTGCAAGAAGCTTACACCAAAGCTTGTACCAATTCAGCCAAAAATATTACCGGAGCATGTTGGTGCCATGTCATGACACCATGCCAAGTTTCATGATTTTCAGGCATGTTTTGGATTTACAGGAATTCAAAAACCAAGTTTCTTAAGCTTTGCGGCCGAGCCACAACGCCCACATGTTTGAATTTCATTCCCATTTCTTGCATGGGACATATAAATTTACCCAAAGACACACATGTGATTTTTCAACAAACTTTGGTCCACTAGAGCATGTGCTTGTAGTTCAAATTTTAATTATGCACATTAAATGCCCAAAAACTCAATTAATGTATAAAAAAGGCCAAACAAACCCGGAATAATTCTAAATTTTAGAACGATACTTCTATTTGGTCTAATCTGCCCGTGTAAAAAAATAAGGCGAGAGAAGGCAGTGTACGTATGTCGTTTCACACATGGAGATGACACGTTCACTCTCTCAGAACCACGAGCCTTCTTGAGGGAAGCTCCTGTTTGCAAGAAACTTACACCAAAGCTTGTCCCAATTTGGCCAAAAAATTTACCGCAACATGTTACTGCCATGTCATGACACCATGCCAAGTTTCATGATTTTTAGGCGTGTTCTGGATTTACAGGAATTAAAAAACCAATTTTCTCAATCTTTCGAGCGGAGCCACGATGCCCACATGTTTGAATTTCATTCCCATTTCTTTCATGGGACCTATAAATTCACCCAAAGACACACATGTGATTTTTCAACAAACTTTGTTGCACTGGAGCATGTGCTTGTAGTTCAATTTTGAATTATGCGCATTAAATGCCCAGAAACTCAATTAATGCATAAAAATGCCAAACGAACCCGGAATAATTCCGAATTGAAACATGACACGCATGTACTAGTTGCATGTTCGCTGTACGTAAATGTTCTAGCTACTCAAACACCATCATTTCCCTCCATAACACCATTTTGTGTTTCAAAACATAATGAAAAAAATCAGGTATACCACAAACAATTTACTAGAAAGGATCGTGTGGGATGCGATATAAAATATCTTGACGCCCCGTCTTTTCTAGCTTATGTAGGAAGCTTCGTCGTCTATAGCCCACCGCCCCTGCTTGAACCTCACTTGCATGCCAGTTTTTCGCGGCACCGAGCGAATTTCTTTGCCACCGCGGAAATATCTATCTCCCCGCGCCCTCCCTCCCACCAAAAGCCATATTTTCGTTGTTCCTCCTTGCTTTCCAAGTTCAAACCTTAACTGATGCTTTACTGGCAGCTCAGCCTCCTCGTCGGCGACCCTTCTTCTCGCAGCGCCGCTTCCTCATGGCGACCCTTCTTCTTGGTGCGCCGCCTCCTCGCCGGCGACCCTTCTTCTTGCTGCGCGGCCTCCTCGCCGCCGACCCTTCTTCTTGTTGCGCGGCCTCATTGATATGATCAGGTAATCCAAACCCCACCCACACCATCCTCCTCCTTTCCCGTCCCACATGCCCCAACCGAAGGCGCGACACCTTCCACCGGAAACACTACCCCCTCCTCCAATTAAGCGCCGCCCACAGCCATTTTGCACATAGTATAACATGGAGCTCAGTAGCATGCGGCCGCACGTGTGCACGAGGTCTCTATGGCTGCCATGCGTGTCCACCGCCAGATCTTGGAGGAGCACCTCATCTTCAAGGCCACCATCGACACTGCCACACAATTATCTACTTTAAAATACAGTTTGTGCTATTTTGTCGAGGCCACCACCAGTGCCTTCCAGTGATTTGTCCTCTGTAATGTTAATATGCAATCTGATGTGCAGTTAATAGTTTGGTCCTCTGAAATGTAATGTTCAGTTAACACTTTGGTCCAACAATTGCTACATTTCATAGTACTGTTCTCAAGCATTCTTTGTTTTGTTAACTATCTTACCTTCTAGTACATGTTTCTATTCTGCAATGTCATGCTCAGTTAACTATTTTGGTTCATTTGGTCTGCTGTCTATTTATCTATTTGGTACAGTTCTGCAATTTGATTTTCATTTGTTGTGGGTACAATTTTGTATTGTTATGCATGTGACACCGGTCAAATTTGGCTATACTCAATACATATTCTACTGATAGTATGTCAACTCTCAGTTAACCTGATCAGGATCTTCCTTATGTGTGTTGCAGGGAAACAATTGGAGACACTACGGTTTACCATCAAGGTTTGTTCAAGTAGGGTCATTGGGCAAATAGCACATTATTGTGCAGTTCCAGGAATCATTTTAATATTTAAGTTTCTTACAATTTGGTCTTGCACATGTAGGTCCTGCTGTCAGAGGCTTAGACCCACTGTTCGACCCATTTTGCATATTGGGAAATGAGATGTCCATGAATATCAGTCAAGTCAAGAAACTCAAAAAGATTGCTAGGATGAAGAAACTTGCAACGAATAATAGCAAGATCTTTGTTTGCACAATGAAGAAGACATCAGTCAACTATAGGATGGTACTAACTCTTTTACCTTGTTTTTACCCCTTGCGCCATTTCAAAATTTTTAACAGTGATTTATGCATAGTTTTGTTTTTAGTACTTTTCAAAGCAGTTCACCAATGATTACCTCTCGAACCACCTGCATGGTCAGGAGGTGAGGAAGGTATTCATTCAACACCCACGGTACAATATTGAAGTCTTATTGAAGAGGACGAAGGTTGGGCGGGCAATTATCCATAGGCACTGGCCTAAAGTTGCAAGGACATTCAACATCACTGAAGGCTCAATATTTGCCTTCCCCTTCTGTAGTTTCCTAGATGAGATTCATCTTTCTATTTACCGTGTATGATGCTACTTTCCAAAGGTTTTTGATGCTGCATGTGAAACTTGGTGCTGTTGTGTAATGGTGTAAGTGAGTGCCGAAGCTATCTGATGTAATTTTATTATGAAATCCTGGTTGCTGTTATACGGATATGAAATATCTGTTGTGTTTTATAAGAAATATCAGTTTGATTAGTACATGGATTATCAACAATAGGCTAATTATCCTGCTTATTGGGGTTTTCGATTGCAGACGGTTACTCAGACAACACCGTGGGCGATGAACTCAAACAACCCGCATGGTTTCTAGAAGTAGGCGTGTTCGATCAAGTAACAATCACACACGCGATCGAAGAACAGGCAAGAATATGATAATGCAATCTGAATATTGCGAATATAGATGAAGTACTGATAAAGGTGGGGATCCGAAAGCGGTCTTGGTATGGTCGTTGGACACAAACGAAGTACAGGAAGTTGCAATGGCTAACTTTTAACTAAACAAATCCCAAGGAAAAATCTACTAGATGGATCTACTTATATAGGAGCTAGGGGTGGCGGCCAAGAAGGTGGGAGGATGTCCCAAGGCAGCCTAAAACTAACCCTAGGTCGTATAAGGCTCATGGGCCCAAGTGAAGGTGATGCAACATGTTTGGACTTGTAGTTTGACTTGGATTCTGTTGCATCGTCAGATTGTTTTGTCGATAACTTAACGCTCCACACAAATTTTAAGGTGAATCAAATTGGGTTAGAGAGAGCACGACATCTACTTTCAAACAAAAAAAGAATCACCCAATTCGGAGTCCGTATGAAAGAGTTATTTGTGTTTTGACTCAGGTGTCTCTGTGTAGTCCGAATCTGAATCCAGAACGTGAGACCTGGACTCTATCTTCTCTTGGCCCAAAAGTGACATGAGAAGACTTTTCGAACATCATCTAAACTTTTTGTTTTTCCCTTATCTTCATATGTCGATTGCACAAACTTCCCATACACCTGCAATTAAACATGACACAAAAGTTTGTGAAGTATCTTTGTCCCGGATGACATAAATAAATTATTGCATAGTTTGCATTAGAAATCACCTCACAAATATACATGTATGCAATATTTTTGGTCGTATCCAAGGTATTCATTGCTCATCATCCTCCCCTTCTTGCAAACAAGCCACCCTCAGCGTTGCTTAATCTGAAATGTGGCTAACAAAAGAGACAAGGTGTATATGTTGTATATGTATATGTCATCCATTTTTACTTCCCTTAATTTTTGCACATATGACACATGTATACATGAGTAACTTTCATATTTCATAAAATATAAAGCCAAAATATTATCACAAGTATTATAAGGAATGAAAATATTGCAACTCAATTTGCACATATAAGTGAAGCTCTTATTCATATTAAAGGATTGACAATGTTCATCCTTAAACCATCCCAACATTGGTGAATAAACCTTACTTGCATCAAATTTACATGCTACAACATGCTTAAATAAGCAAGCATGCAATAAGTCATTTGACACCGAATCATCACCAAGATTAGAGATCATATCAAAATGATTAAATATTGGTTATGTTGCATCAACAGTTAATTCAATGGGCACACTCAAAATTGTTGGTATTTCAGCTTTTTGATCACGTGACACGTTCATGATAGTAACATGATTCTTTAAAATAGCTGGTGTACTCAAATCAATAGGTAACTCAACACATGATGTATTCAAGTTAACTAGGCATGCATCATTCTCATGTGAAAGTGGAAAATTTGTACCTTTTCCATTACCTCTTATGATCAACTAAGACGATGTATGCACTCTTGGTAGTGATGTGTCACATGGTGGAGATGATGTAGTCCTCACAACAACTGATTTGGTTGTCATAGTATGCCTAGTAGCCGAAGAAACATCTGTATCAACTCTTGGAATGTGCACCGTGCGCTTGTTCTCCTCATGGGCAACACGTCATTTTATTTCCTGTTCAGCTTTGCAAGCAAGATGAAACAAACGGTCCATAGGCTAACACTCTTCACGAATTAGTATCTCTTGAATATCAGGTTAATCCTCCCCAGAATCTATCCATAAAATCATCTTCACTTTCTTCTAAAAATGAGTGCAACAATGTAGTTTGTAAACCATCATAGTATTTTGTTACCATGTTAGTGCCTTGTTTTAAATGTTGTAATTTTTAATCATGCCACGAGTATAATAAATATCGATGAATCTATCTCTCATGACATGTTTTAAACCATCCCAAGTAGTAGGTACATAATTAGGGTTTAACCGACAGTATTCATTCCACCAAACTAAAGCATAAACAGTGAAAGAACCGACTGCGACCTTAACTTTTTTACAATCACCAAAATTATGGGGAGCAAATACATTATTTATGTCGAACTCCCATGCAATATATAAAGCAGGTCTAAAACAGCCATTGAATGGTGGTATAGAAACATTAACCTGATCATGTGCGTTTGGATGTTTGTGTACGTCTTGTGACGGTTGTAGTATTTGCTTAGGTGGTGGCACGTCTCCCACGATCGTTGAAGCCCAAGAACTAATAACTCTAGAACCTGTCATAATTAGTAGAAAGCAAGAAACAAAATCGAAGAATAATTTTCTTATGAACTACTAGGATGTGGTCGTAAAACGCTCACAGTAAAGAAAATATTAATATCATACAAGTTCTTACCATGCAACAGGTGGTGACAGGCAACCAGCGCTGTCAAATAACTCCAAAGATTGAGTAAAGCGATTGCCAGGGGAACGTACGTATACACGGTGTAGAAATATGTGGAGCTTGGAAGGCTTAAATATATGGTAGTATAAGATTAGCAATAATCAATTCAGAGATGCAATGTTGAATAAACGCTTAACGACGATACTATGCTGGTCCTAAGCTAGACCGGACTAGAGACGCGAGCCTATAACACTAATGAGGTCATGACATAGCACAACTAGCATCAATAAAGGATATGGAGTAGCTCTGGATAGGAAGATAAAAGTGAAGATCACAATAGCAGTAAAGATAATTATATGAAACAACTGCTAAGAAGGATATACCAACAACTTTCTCTCAAACTTTCCTCTAGAATAGTTTGTGCCAATTTTCTGATAATTTTTTTCAAGAATGGTACTGACTCAAGCTTTCAAATGCAAAAAGAATCACTCAATTCCGAGTTGATATGAGGAGTCAAAAGATTCTAAAACTGGCTTGAAAACTGGAACAAGTTGTGTTCGCGATCTTCGAAGGGCAAAGAGACCTATTTAGAACCTGATTTTGAGGCCTCAAACATTGAACTAGTTTCTGAAACTATTTAGATGCGCCTCGTTACTAGCTTTAATTTGAGTACTCGCCGAGCCAAAATGGACTTCGTATGAGGAAGTTATGCCTGTTTTACTAAATTGTGTGCAAAACAGATTACATCCGAATTCAGGTACGAAATTGAGTCTAGATAGATCCGAATTTTTTCTCTTCTCTCCATTTTTTCTCACACTTTTTTCTTTTTCTTTCTCTCTTTTTCTTTCTCTCTTTTTCTTTCTCTGACTTTTTTAACTTTTTTCTCTCTTTTTTCTCTGACTTTTTTCCTCTCTCCCTCTTTCCAAAACAATCTAGATAAGATGCAGATTGGATCAAGCAAAGATGCAAATGACCTCAACTATGTTGATGACAATGAATGATGGGTGGGATGTGGTGGAAATTAATGGATGGATGTGATGGACAGCGGAAGGAATAATGATGCAGCGGCGGCATGACTAATGTGAATAGAACTCGAAACTCTAAATGAACTAGACACTAAGACTGGCAACTTGACACGACGATGCAACCACAAATTCAACAAAGAAAACAATGAAAACAAAATTGCAAAGGCTCAGACTGGCTTGGACGAAGGATGAATAGATCTAACTTTTTTTGTGTGGCTTTTTCTTGGAAAATAGGTAGGAAAATAAATCTAATCTAGGGATAACTGGAAATTCTCACCGAGCGACCTGAAAACTGATACCACTTGATAGAGGCGAGGGTCCCGATCTTTCAATGAGATGATAGCTATCGATTTGGTGGAGTCGACTTTGACGATCCGACTACAAACGTGCACGATGTTGCGCCTTAGCAATCGCTAAACCAATCTCCCGAGGTTACTGATGATGTCGGAAACACGATCAGCCGGACCACGAAGGTCTATTACTGCACGCAATCGAAGAACAAGCAAGAATATGATAATGCAATCTGAATATGGCGAATATAGATGAAGTACTGATAAAGGTGGGGATCCGAAAGCCGTCTTTGTCTGGTCGTTGGACACAAACGAAGTACACAAAGTTGCAATGGCTAACTTTTAACTAAACAAATCCCAAGGAAAAATCTACTAGATGGATCTACTTATATTGGAGCAAGGCGTGGCGTCCAAGGAGGTGGGAGGACTTCCCAAGGCAGCCTAAAACTAACCCTTGGTCGTACAAGCTCATGGGCCCAAGTGGAGGTGATGCAACACCTTTGGACTTGTAGTTTGACTCGGATTCTGCTGCAGCGTCAAATTGTTTCATTGATAACTTAACGCTCCGGACGAATTTTAAGGTGAGTCCAATTGGGTTGTAAAGAGCACAAAATCCACTTTCCAACAAAAAAAGTATCACCCAATTCGGGGTCCGTATGAAAGAGTTATTGGCGTTTTGAGTCAGGTATGTCTGTGCATTTTGAATCTGAATCCAGAACGTGAGAGACTTGGACTCTATCTTCTCTTGGCCCAAAAGTGACGTGAGAAGACTTTTTGAACAACACGTAAACTTCTCTTTTTCCCTTACCTTCATATGTGGATTTTACAAAAGTCCCATACACCTGCAATTAGACATGACAAAAAAGTTTGTGAAGTATCTTTGTCCTGGATGACATAAATAAATTATTGCATAGTTTGCATTAGAAATCAC
Source organism: Triticum urartu (assembly GCF_003073215.2). Classification (NCBI taxonomy): domain Eukaryota; kingdom Viridiplantae; phylum Streptophyta; class Magnoliopsida; order Poales; family Poaceae; genus Triticum; species Triticum urartu. The sequence continues at coordinate 175,202,479 of NC_053025.1, read as the reverse complement.
CTCACAAATATACATGTATGCAATATTTTTGGTCGTATCCAAGGTAGCATGTCCACATCATCAACATTGCATTAAAATGATTGTGATGTAGTATGATGGTTTGGTATCCTCCTCTGAATGTTCGAGTGGCTTGACTTGGCACATGTTCATGCATGTAGTTGAATCAAAACCAACATAGCCTCTATGATATTTATGTTCAAGGTGTTCATATCCTACTCATGCTAGTATCCAATGTTACTTATGCATAATGCATGTTCAGGACCGTTGTTGCTCTCTAGCTGGCTGCTTCTCAACCTATTTGCTAGCCTTCGCCTGTACTAAGCGGGAATTCTGCTTGTCATCAAAAACCTTGAACCCAAGTTAATCCAGATGAGTCCACCATACCTACCTATATGTGGTATTACCCTGCCATCCTAAGTAAATTTGCGACAGGAGGTAGTCGGTATCTTCCAATAAATATCCTTTTTGTGTGCCTGGATTGTTCATAGAGCGACATGAGGTAGCCGGTATCTTCCATGCTAAGCGGATTAATCTCATGATGAGTGTTTATTCACTCGTCATTGCATGAGAAGGGGAAGTAATAGGGATTCCCATGCCCAAATTGCAAAAAGAAAAGAGCTTATAAATAATCAAACAAAAACTCCTATGGAGCCATAACCTTTACTTTACCGCTTGGGAACGGCCACTAATGTGTTTAGCATGGAAGATATATATAACTAATTGTCGGTGTACAAAAGTAGGGGCTCTCCTTTTGACCCCTTTACTTGTACACGGACAGTCAGAGCCACGCTCCGTGGCCACAGTTAACAAGGTAGAGGAGGGAAGCCGGAGAGAAGCCGAAGCACGAGATGACCAAGGCGACGACAAGACCGGAAGCACAGGAGGGCAAGAGGTCGAGGTGGACTCCCTCGGAAAGATCCTTGCCGGGGCGGCCCCCCGCAGCCTCATCAAGAGCCTTGCCGAGGCAACTTGCCCGATGCCAGCACAGTGAACCACCCTTGAGCCCACCGGCTCCAACCCAACCAGCTGCGTTGGAACCAGGGCTCGGGAGGCGCCTCTGTGGTGGCATACAAATCTTTGTCAAACTCATAAATATATGAGTTCAGATGAGGACTAGAAATCGGCGACCCTCGGCAGGATCCTAGCCAAGGAAATCCACAAGACCCCCGGCAAGACTCTTGCCGGGGATGACAGCAACGCCGCGACAAGACCCTTGCCGAGCCCCCGGCAAGACCCTTGCCGAGGGCATCAGCAGGGCCACTGCCAGGCCCGCACCAGCCAAGACTCCGCCGGCGTTCGTATGCAGCTGCCAGCCCAACCAGCTGGGCAGGCACCTGCGTGGCAACATGCAGCTCCCAGGCCAACTCAGCAAGCACCTGCATGGCGGCATGCAGATCTTCCTAAAGGCCCTACCACCGTGCCACCTCAGCTGCCTGCCTGCCTACATGGCGCTACATGCATCGCCAGCCTGGGCGTGTGTCAAAGCGAGGCGAAGCGGCGACGGACGGGACGGGCCTCGTTCCTGTCCCCGATAAAGCTAGTGGACACCTACGTAGCACATTTAATGCGCTTTGTCCCGTAATGCCGTGCGATAAGCTCGCGCACTGTAGGCCTTTCCACCTCTTGTGTGCCACTGTGGCAGCCCCTTTTTCCTATAAAAGGAGGCCCAAGGCGACCAGGAAAAGGATTCGGCTTTTTGGAACGGGACGGCCACCGTAGCTAGTTCAGAAAGCTCAAGAACACTCAATACATCCACCAAAACAGGGCTAGGGTTTTACACATCCTCGCGGCCCGAACTTGGGTAAACGATCTATGTGCTTGCTCGTTAGACCTGCTCTTCTCACGACCCCGCCCGCCGACCGTAGAAGGGATCCCATAGGTGTCGTTCCCACCGACATCTTTGGCATGCCAGGTAGGGGGCGCAGTTGTGAGAATCTGGTCTAGCAGTTAGCCTAGCAGTTGTTCGTCGCCATGGCTCCCAAGAAGAAGGCGGCCACGACGGTCGGTTCGTCGGGAGCCGGACGGCCCGTACCGGTGCGGGCGAGCAGTGGGCCTGTCGCGAACAGAACCCGAGGCGCGACCCACGAGCACCAACATCGCTCTGGCAGTCAGAGCCTGGTGAGTGGCGTCGTTCGTGCGCAAGGCGACGGGCCACATGCCGTGAAATCCATAGACGGAGTTGGACCCCCCGCAGATGGCGCGGGACCCTCCGAGGGTGTCGTCGTACCACCCGCAGGCGGCGCGGCGACCTCCAAGACGCCCACTCCGGCGCCCACAGTGTGCCCTTCCCAGGTTGTGCGTGACGAGCAGCGACACAACGCCGGTGACCCTGGACGCCGCCGTGGGAAGAGTCATGTGCGTCATCCGCGGGACGAAGGAGGCCAGCATGCCCGCCGAAGTGCTGGCGAGGACGGCGCACAGCCGCTGGGTCATGACAGAGCTCTTTCTAACGTGGTTAGAAGTCAAAGCGCGCCACGGTCCACGCAGCTTTCATCGCCGCCCACGCCAGCAAAAGCCTTGGCACGAGCGCAGCTGCTCCTCGACTTCCCTCCTGCTGCGAAGAAGCTCGACGAGTGGAGATCCACTATCCGGAGCCTCGTCGGTGTCGCCAACAAAGACGAGCCACGGACGGCGGGGCTCTCAGGTCGGCGCTCCATCGAGCCACTGCATGTTGGCGGTGGAGGGGCCGGAGGCGCCCCGGCCATGGTGCACTCTCCTCCTCCATGCCAGCCACCGTGGATGTCGGTCCGTCGTGATGACGCTTGTGATGACATTTCCATAGCGTTGTCCGACGCACAGACCCGCCGCGATCAACGCCAGGTTCTTCAGGAGCGAGACCATGAAGACGCTCAAACCACCATCGAGCGCCGACGCAATACGCGCCACCAGTCAGATAGGCGGGCAGGGCACGCTATGGACCACCCAGCACCGGGAGGCTCCGGCGGCCTACCTTACGAGGTGGGTTGCCCAGCCTTTACCCATGAGCTGCGGCAGTTCCAGTGGCCGTCCCACCGCATGTTCAAGCCCGACGTCGGCGAGAAGTACGACGGCAAGACCCACCCGTCAGAGTTCCTCAGCATATACACCATTGCGATGCAAGCCGCTAGAGCTCGTGACGACAAGGTGCTTGCCAATTACTTCCCGTTGGCCCTGAAACCCAATGTCATGTCTTGGTTGATGCACTTGCCAGCGGATTCCATTTCTTCTTGGTCAGATATGTGCCATGAGTTCGTTGGTGCCTTCACCGGAGGCCACCAAGCTCATTGCCAGGCGAGTGATTTGCATATCATTCCCCAGAAGGAAGGTGAAAACCTGCGCAAGTACATATATAGGTTCAGCCGAGTGCAATACAACACCCCGAATGTTCATCCTGCCGCCGCGATCAGTGCATTCCATCAGAATGTGCGTAACCGCAAGATGTGTGAAGAGCTGGCAATGAACAAGGTCAAAGACGTGGCCGAACTTTACGCTCTGGCCGATAGATCCGTCTGGGCTGAATAGGGAAGGAAGTACCCCGACGAAGACGCCGGTGCGGAAACCGACTCTACCGACGAAGACACCACCGCCCCGACGAAGAAGGGCCGGCGTCGCAACAGGAAATGCAAGGACAAGACCATGCTTGCCGTCAAGGGATCCGGCGACACTAGCGCCGCAAAGAAGGCCAAGGTAGACGACCCCGGCAAGGAGATTGCCGGGTGCGCCGCTTGCCGGGCCTTGGCGTCTGCCGACAAGCCGGGGGGGCTCCGACAAGCAGTACTGCAAGATCCACCGCACCAAGGGCCACGACCTCCAGAACTGCCGACAAGTTGAGCTGCTTGCTGAAAAGCAAAATGCCGAATATGAGAGGCGGGACAAGGAGAAGGTTTGGGATGGTGCCGAATGATCCGGCAAGAAGCGTGGCGGCCAAGGAGGTCACCGCGGCAAGGATAACCAGGAAGAGAGGCCCGCCCGGGGCCGCAACAAGAAGCAGGAAGACGATGATCGTGACAAGCACGACGAGTCCGGTGAGCATGAGTTCCAGAAGGCTACGGAGGCCATGTGCGTAGACGGTGGTGCCTCGCTGCACACTTGTCACCGCCATCTCAAGCAGTGGGCGCGTGAGATTACAGCAGCAGAGCCATCGTTTGATGCTCAGAAGCCACTGAAGTGGTCCATCACGCCCCTCATCTTTGACGCCAAGGACCACCCTGACCGCACGTCTGTGGTCAGGTGTTTGCCGTTGTTGGTCTCACCAATGATACACAACCTCAAGGTGAATAAGATGCTGGTTGACGGCGGGGCCGGCCTGGACTTGATCTCGCTTGTCGTGATCAAAAGGATGCAAATTCGTGATGGAGAACATGAGGAAATGGGTACGTTTCAAGGGGTCAGCCCGGGAAGGAGCCAGCCGAAGGGGAACGTCACATTGCCCGTGACGTTTGGAGGTGAGTTGAACTACAGGACGGAGAGGATCGTCTTTGATGTGGCCGAGATCCCCTTGCCCTACAACGGGATCCTCGGTCACCCAGCACTAGCCAAGTTCATGGCGGCGGCGCACTACGCCTACAATACGCTAAAGATGCCTGGGCCGATGACCATCATCACCGTCCCTTCCGACAAGAAGGATGCACTAATTTGCGCTGACCAACTCTATTGAGAAGCAGTTGCCACAGCTGCCGGCAAGGCACCTGCTCCTACCGTTGAGGCCCCGGGAGGGAAGAAGAAGACCGACAAGACCTCTCGCACCCACTCCGGCAAGTGCACCTCTTCGGAGTGTTGTGCTACCATCAAGGACGTGCCCGAGAGCTCTACCAGCAAGAGCAAGAAATCCAGAGCTGCACCACCAGAGACCAAGAGGGTGTCCGTCATGGAGGATGGCACGGGAGGGGCTTTCACCATAAGCTCCACCCTCGGCAGCAAATAGGAAGGCACACTCATCGCTTTCCTGCGGGCGAATATCGATGTGTTTGCGTGGAAAGCATCCGACATCCCCGGCGTTCCTAGGGAAGTGATTGAGCACCACCTTGCTGTCTGTCCCCATGCGCGACCCGCCAAGAAGAAGGTCAGGAAGCAAGCTTTGGAACGACATGAGTTCATCACAGAGGAGATCTAGAAATTGGAAGCGGCAGGTTTGGTGAGAGGAGTGCTCCATCTGACGTGGTTAGCCAATCCGGTGGTGGTGCGCAAGGCAAATGGGAAGTGGAGGCTATGTATTGACTACACAGATGTCAATAATGCTTGTCCTAAGGACCCCTTCTCGTTGCCATGCATCGACCAGATTGTTGACTCCATGGCCGGGTGTGATCTGTTGTCATTCCTCGATGCCTACTCGGGCTATCACCAGATCTTCATGGCAAGAGAAGATGAAGAGAAGACAACCATTATCACCCCATGTGGTACGTATTGCTTTTTACGGATGCCTTTCGGGTTGAAGAGTGCTGGCTCGACATTCGCAAGGCCGGTCCATATTGGGTTCGAGCCCCAGCTACATAGAAATATGGAAGCATATATGGACGACATAGTGGTCAAAACCAAGGATAAGGCGACCCTTGTACAAGACCTAGGAGAGACGTTTGCCAACCTACGCAAGATCAACCTCAAGCTGAACCCTGAGAAGTGTGTCTTTGGTGTCCTGTCAGGAAAACTTCTTGGATTCTTTGTGTCGCAGCGTGGGATCGAGGCAAACCTGGACAAGATCAAGGCTATTGAGCAGATTGAGGCGCCCAAGCGGATCAAGGATGTGCGCCGGCTCACTGGCTACATTGCCGCCATGAGCTGGTTCATCTCCAAGTCCACTGAACGTGCCCTTCCCTTTTTCAAAATCTTGAAGAAGGCAGGCCTAGTGGAGTGTACCCCAGAGGCCGAGGCAGTGTTGCAGGATCTGAAGAAATACCTTTCCTCTATGCCAATACTGGTTGCGCCTAAACCACAAGAGCTGTTGCTGCTATATCTAGCGGCAATGAATCAAGTGGTCAGCGCCGCACTAGTGGCATAGAGGGAGGTCAACAAAGAGGCAGTGGCCACAGCAGGACCGGTGGATGGCAAGTCAGAGATTCCCCTGACAGGGCCTGGTGCCGGCAAGGCAAGGCCCACGGCAGAGTCCGACGCCATCGGGGCAGGGCCCGCGCAGCCAAGTGAAGTGGTGTTGAAGAAGAAGATGATGATGCAGCACCCGGTTTACTTTGTCAGCTCCCTCTTGCAGGGGCCAGGTCAAGGTACTCCGGTGTGCAGAAATTGCTCTTCGGCCTCCTTATGGCCTCGAGGAAGCTGCGTCATTACTTCCAAGACCACGAGATCACTGTCGTCACCCGCCTCCCATTGCAACGGATACTGCACAAGCCAGATGCAACCAGAAGGATTGTGGAGTGGTCCTTGGAGTTGTCAAGCTTTGGGTTGAAGTTTGAAAGTACTTCGACAATCCAGAGCAGAGTCTTGGCAGGGTTCATTGCAGAATGGACCTCAACACCCGACGAGGAGATCCAGGAGACAACTCTCCTCGGCAAGGACGCAAGGCGCGACTAGATCACGTACTTTGACGGGGCTTTCTCGCTACAAGGCGCCGGTGCCAGTGTGCTGCTCGTCGCACCCACCGAAGAGCACCTCAAGTACGTGATCAGGATGCACTTTCCCAGGGACATGTCCACAAACAACATTGCTGAGTACGAGGGGCTGCTCACCGGTCTCAGGATCGTAGCAGACCTTGGGGTGAAGAAGCTCATCATCAGGGGTGATTCGTAGCTTGTCGTCAGACATATCAACAAAGATTACCAGAGCCCGTTGATAGAGGCCTACATAGATGAGGTGAGGAAGCTGGAGGAGCGCTTGGACGGTATTCAAGCGGAGCACGTTCCCCGAGCGGAGAATGACATCGCGGACTACCTGTCAAAGCACGCTGCATTTGAGCTACCTGTGGAACTAGGTACCTTTTTGCTTTGGCTAACTCAACCATCCGGCGAACTGTCAACGGAGCGTAACAAGCGGAGGAAATTGGGCCCCAGCAAGTACTTTCCCGCCGAGCCCCCAGGGGCCGCCAGCGAGAGTGTTGCCACACATTCCGAGCCTGCCAAGGGGTAGCTGGCCCTAGTAGGGCGCCAAGCCCTGGCCGTAGAGACGGCCGCCCCCATGGCGGAAGAAATGCCTTTGGTCCTTGCCATCGAGCCCTAGGCTCCGGCATGGGCACAGCATACCGTCCATTTCCTCCAGACATGGGAACTTCCTGAAGAGCAGGAAGAAGTGGAAAAGGTAGCCCGTCGGTCTGCCTTGTACCAGTTCGTCGATGACGTCCTGTATAGAAAAAGACCGAACGATGTGAAATTGAAGTGCATACCCCAGGAGGAAGGACTGGAGCTTTTGGCAGAGATACATGGAGGCATATGCGGCTCCCACATAGGGTCGAGGGCCCTTGCCGGCAAAGCATTCTGGAAAGGCTTCTTCTGGCCCACCGCCCTCCAGGATGCAATGGCACTAGTAACCAGGTGTGAAGCATGCCAGTTCCATTCAAAGAAGCTTCATCAACCAGCTCAAGCCCTTCAAACAATTCCTCTCTCCTGGCCATTTTCGGTCTGGGGGCTCGACATACTGGGCCCCTTCCCTCGTGCTGTCAGGGGCTTTGAGTACTTGTACGTTGCAACCGACAAGTTCACAAAGTGGCTGGAAGTGGAAGCAGTGAGGAAGGTGACAGCACAGTCAGCCGTCAAGTTATTCAAGGGACTAGTCTGCCATTTTGGCATGCCAAACAGAGTCATCACCGACAATGGCACGCAGTTCACAAGCCACACCTTCAAGCAGTACACCCAAGACCTTGGCAGCAAGGTCTGTTTTTCTTCCATGGCACACCCACGGAGCAACGGCCAGGCGGAGAGGGCAAATGCTGAAGTACTGCGAGGCCTGATAACAAGGACTTTTGACAAGCTGCACAAAAGCGGAAGGCGCTGGATTGATGAGTTGTCGGTTGTTCTTTGGTCGATCAGGACGACGCCAAATCGAGCCACCAGCCAGACACCCTTTGCCCTGGTATACGGGGCAGAAGCAGTTCTCCCCACATAACTCATATATGCGTCACCTCGAGTGCTCGCTTATGACGAGCTTGAGCAAGAGCGATTGCGGCAAGATGACACAACGCTCCTTGAGGAAGATCATCTTCGGGCGGCTATGAGAGCAGCACGCTACCAGCAAGCCTTGCGCCGCTACCATAGCCGCAAGGTCCATGCCTGAAGCCTTGAGGAAGGCGACCTTGTTCTTCGGCGCGTTCAGTCAGCCAAGAATTCCAACAAGTTGACGCCAAAGTGGGAAGGCCCTTATCGGGTAATACGAGTCACCAGGCCCGACGCAGTCCGCCTGGAGACCGAAGATGTTGTCCCAGTAAGCAATTCCTGGAACATCGAACATCTTCGCAAGTATACCCATAAGGCGCGGTTGCCGGGCCTCCCGGCGAACAACCTTTTGTGCGAGCCTTGTCGGCAAGGCATGTAACCCTCTATACAAAGCCAGGCGCAGACCCTAAGCATAAATAAACGAAGCGCTGGCGCCCTAAGTTATAGCATGCATGCTAGGTCAAGTCTTTCCCTTGGTTAGGGTTGATAGTGCTTAGCAGCGACTAACCCCTAGCCTTGAGGTCGAGTATGCGTCTTTCTGTTCTCTTTGGTTCGCAGGGCACGCGGACACTTCTGCTGAGTCGCTTGGGAAAAAGAGAACGAATCGGCGCTCCGGCCCCGGCGAGCCAAGACTACCGGGGGCTGAAGATACAAAGATCCAACCACGGCAAACCAAGGTTGCTGGGGGCTGTGGATTCATATAAGTCTTTCATCCCCTTGTTATGCGTTGCTGTATAGAACTAGGACATGTGAAACCTCGTTTATGTCCTTGAAACCACCGTGCTCCCCCTTTCTTGTACCCAAGAGTTACCTCCTGGGTCGGAATTTGGTAGTAGTTGCGGTGGCGAGGAGATGAATGAGGGTCCTAGCTCTACTTCGCCCCTCCCTCCGCCAAGAGCCTGAGAATGGTCGACCGAAGTGGGGAGACGGCAAGGCCTGTTGCCGGGCGACATGTTTATTTTAAAAATAACAAGGATTCATCCTTGGCATGGGCCTCGCTCATGCACAAAGAACCCGGCAAGCACCCTTTTTCATTAAAAACATCCCTACAGGTATAGTTCATACGGAATTAAAAACATGAGCAAGGGGATAACAAGTCTTAAAATAAACAAGTGCCCGCAGGCTTACAAACTAAAAAAAGATAAGATGCCCGTAATTCCTTTCTTGTCCCTCTCCTCAGAAGGTGGAACAAGATGGCAGGAGGGCGAAAATAGCGCCTGGGTGAGGTGCGAGGAGCAGAAGGCGCCAAGAGAACGTCCCGGTGACGTGAGGGGAGCTGGAAGATGAGGAAGCGGTCCGGCAATACGCGACGAAGGCATCGGTGCTCGCGTACTCCGACTTGACGGCCGCCACCCGCCTTCTTCACCCTCTCTAGCCCTCCTACGCCAGCCGCCCAAGGAGACGAAGGGGAGCACCCCGATGGAGAGCTTGGCGAGGATGGCCCTCGGCAAGGCGCGTGGCCGAGGGAGGGGCGGCGCGGTCAGTCGAAGTCGGAGTCGGCATCTTGCCGCCCGACTCCCTCGCCGTCGCTGTCGCTGTCCTCCTCGTCACTCCTGCTTGAGGAGGAATCTTCATCGTCGGAAGATCTCTCCACGCAGCACTTCAAGCGAGTTCCGAGATATCCGAAGACCTTGACGGAGAGCAGGCTGCCATACGTTAACTTGAAGTAGAGGACAAGCCCCTCCGTCAGGCTGTGGTTGCGTGTGAACGTCTTCCATCCGCAGCGGAGGTACATGATGTGAGGGGCGGGGAAGTCGACATCGACCCACGTGTCGCCGATCCCGCAGCCTTTCATGTGCAACCAGAGGGTCTGGGGTGGATCGAGCTCCATCTCCTAAGCAAAGGCAGTAGGGAGATGGAGGCGGTGACACGGTGGCCGGCGCAGCCTGATGAAGAACTCACGGGGCTGCTCCCCGATGTGGTGCTCCGTCGGGGGAGGCATCGCTGGCGGAGGCGAGGCCGATGCGCCGCCCCGTCCTCCTCTCCCCTAAGCACCACGACGAACTCGACCTCGCCCCCTCCCCCTTCCTCTCCTGGCCGGTTCCGCCGCCACGAGCTCTTGGGAAGGAGGAACGCGCTGGCGGGCAGTGACCCTTGCCGCCACCGTCGAAGGGCCAGCGCTTCCTCTCGCCATGGCGGATGGAAGGAAACGTATGATGGAAGAGTTTGGAATGCCGCCCGCTCCCCTTATAAAGGGGCGGAGTCCAGGCTCGGCCACCCCACTCGACCAATCCGGTCATCGGGCGCGCAGGGAATCAGGACCGGCCCACTGCCCCAATTAGCGATGGCCCGGTTTCCCACCTCCATCTCCTGCCACCTGCATGAGGGACACGTGGCGAGCAAGCATCATTGAAGGGACAGGTGAAGCAGCCACCCCCACCCCGTGATCGTGGGGCGTGGGTGCCTTGAAGGCCACGACCCGAGTCCACCCCTGTAAATGGGTCGTGCCTCTGCGCCACCCTCCTTTTACGGGAAAGGTGCGATGCATGCGTGCGGGAACCGCCCCATGCCTGACCACCCCGTCACGCAAAACCCTCCACGTCGCGCATTCAACACGGGTCGTGGGGAAGCGCAGCGGACGAGAAATTACTACGGTAAAATCCGCCCCACCTGCCCGTGCATCGTTCTGGGCCTAGCCCAACAACGTGTCGCGCTTATGTATGGCCCAGGCCCGGGGACTCCTGTCGGTGTACAAAAGTAGGGGCTCTCCTTTTGACCCCTTTACTTGTGCACGGGCAGTCAGAGGCCACAGTTAACAAGGTAGAGGAGGGAAGCCGGAGAGAAGCCGAAGCACGAGATGACCAAGGCGACGACAAGACCGGAAGCACAGGAGGGCAAGAGGTCGAGGTGGACTCCCTCGGAAAGATCCTTGCCGGGGCGGCCCCCCGCAGCCCCATCAAGAGCCTTGCCGAGGCAACTTGCCCGATGCCAGCACAGTGAACCACCCTTGAGCCCGCCGGCTCCAACCCAACCAGCTGCGTTGGAACCAGGGCTCGGGAGGCGCCTCTGTGGTGGCATACAAATCTTTGTCAAACTCATAAATATATGAGTTCAGATGAGGACTAGAAGTCGGCGACCCTCGGCAGGATCCTAGCCAAGGAAATCCACAAGACCCCCGGCAAGACTCTTGCCGGGGATGACAGCAACGCCGCGACAAGACCCTTGCCGAGCCCCCGGCAAGACCCTTGACGAGGGCGTCAGCAGGGCCACTGCCAGGCCCGCACCAGCCAATACTCCGCCGCCGTTCGCATGCAGCTGCTAGCCCGACCAGCTGGGCAGGCACCTGCGTGGCAACATGCAGCTTCCAGGCCAACTCAGCAAGCACCTGCGTGGCGGCATGCAGATCTTCCTAAAGGCCCTACCACCGTGCCACCTCAGCTGCCTACCTGCCTACATGGCGCTGCATGCATCGCCAGCCTGGGCGCGTGTCAAAGCGAGGCGAAGCGGCGACGGATGGGACGGGCCTCGTTCCTGTCCCCGATAAAGCTAGTGGACACCTACGTAGCACGTTTAATGCGCTTTGTCCCGTAATGCCGTGCGATAAGCTCGCGCACTGTAGGCCTTTCCACCTCTTGTGTGCCACTGTGGCAGCCCCTTTTTCCTATAAAAGGAGGCCCGAGGTGACCAGGAGAATGATTCGGCTTTTTGGAACGGGACGGCCACCGTAGCTAGTTCAGAAAGCTCAAGAACACTCAATACATCCACCAAAGTAGGACTAGGGTTTTACGCATCCTCGCGACCCGAACCTGGGTAAACGATCCGTGTGCTTGCTTGTTAGACCTGCTCTTCTCACGGCCCCGCGCCCGCCGACCGTAGAAGGGATCCCAGTGATCCCATGGGTGTCATTCCCCCCGACACTAATGGTCGCGAAGTAAACAAGAAGGGTGCACCTCTCAAAATTTCATTTACCTCCGTTTTAAAAACTTGAGCTCTGGAACCTCTACAAATCACTACTTCCCTCTGCGAAGAGACTATCTATTTACTTTTATGTTGTGTCATCATTGTCACGGGAAACCACGCCCACCTATGGGACCAGGAGGCCCCTTGCTGGTTTGGCAGGGGGACGTCGCGTTGCACAAAGAGCGGACGAGCGTGGGGCAATATGACAGAGGTCACACGGGCAGTTTTACCCAGGTTCGGGCCGCCGCGAGGCGTATAACCCTACTCCTGCTTTGGTGGATTGATGGTGGAAAGGTGGTGGTGGAGCATAGTACACCTCCTGGCAAAGGTTGCCTCAGGGTAGTAGCGACTACGTGCGTATGGGGGAGTGAGTTATCCAACCTTCTAACCCTTTCTACGGTTGCCATGGGCCTCCTTTTATAGATATAGGGGTTACCACAATGGCAAAGTAGTCATTATGCACTGATAAGATAGCAAATAGTGCTATCATACCTAACTCTGCGAGCTGAGAGGGCGCATTAAATGCACCACTTACCGTCACATTGTTGGTTTCCCGGCAAGGCTTGCCAGGCCGTCTCACCAGCTTCTCGCCTGCTTGCTTGACATGTCGTAGGACGGGTGTCATCTATGGTTTTTTCTTGTAGGGAGTGGCTGCCATGTGGCGAATGGCTGCTACTTAGTCACTCTACGACTTGATACCATACTGATCGACGACGTGAGTCGTGGTGGAGTGGTTGGTGAGGTGGTCTTGCCTCCGTGAGCCCCGGCAGGCCCTGCCGGGACACCTTGGCTATCAGCTTTCAAGTGTGGCCTCGTCCCTTGCCGGGCTCACCTACCTAGCAACGCTAGAACTTCTCTTGATGATACCTTCCTTCCTTGGCTTGGTGTTGGTCCCTCTGATATGCATGTTGGTCCATCTTATCTCTTGGTCCCTTGTACTCTGACTTGGGCTGGTGCTTCGATCTTGCTCCCGTGCATGTGCATAGTCTGGGCAACAGACCCGGGTTTGTTGCATAGACAGAAGCCCCCGGGCCTGCCCCAAACGTGCTGCCGAGTGTTGTCGGGGTAGGGCCTAATAAGTGCATAGTCGAGGTTGCTGAGGAGGCTGGTCTCTTGAGGTCATCTTTGCTTCTTAATTAGCCTTGATTATGGGCTAGTTTCCGGTTTCTCCACACGTCGTGTAAAGCCAATAGTGGTGGGGCTGCTACAGTAATGGCCCCTGAATGACTTTAACGCACGGGGTAGAAACTGCCAATTCACTCTTCCCACCACACCCTTATCCTTAGTCATGTATGCTGCATGCATCGCGCGGGGTAGGTAATGGAGGCGTATGGCGCAGTAGAGCATCAAGGTGACGGCCCGCTTGTCTTGAATTGGCGGAGGAGGACGGTGACCGCATATATGTCTCCAACGTATCTATAATTTTTGATTGTTCCATGTTGTTATATTATCAATCTTGGATGTTTTATAATCATTTTATATCATTTTTCGATACTAACCTATTGACATAGTGCCAAGTGTCAGTTCCTTATTTTTCCGCATTTTTTACATCGCAGAAAATCAATATCAGACGAAGTCCAAATGCCACGAAACTTTACGGATAATTTTTTTGGGCCGAAAGAAACACAACAGGCCCGGGATGCGCCTGGGGGTGCCCTGAGGGGGGCACAACCCACTAGGGCGTGTCAGGAGGCCCAAGCGCGCCCTGGTGGGTTGTGCCCACCTTAGGTGCCCCCCGGACCGCCTCTTTGCTCTATAAATACCCAATATTTTCAGAACCCAAGGGGAGTCGACGAAATGTTCATACAGCCACCACAGAGTCCAGAACCAACAGATCCAGTCTAGACACCATCTCGGATGGGGTTCACCACCTCCATTGGTGCCACTCCGATGATGCATGAGTAGTTCTTTGTAGACCTTTGGGTTCGTGGTTAGTAGCTAGATGACTTCATCTCTCTCTCTCTCTCTTTCTTGGTTCTCAATACAATGGTCTCTTGGAGATCCATATGATGTAACTCTTTTGCGGTGTGTTTGTTGGGATCCGATGAACTTTGAGTTTATGATCAGATCTATCTTTTTATATCCATGAAAGTTATTTGAGTTTCTTTGATCTCTTATATGAATGATTGCTTATAGCCTCGTATTTCCTCTCCGGTATTTGGGTTTTGTTTGGCCAACTTGATCTATTCATCTTGAAATGGGAAGAGGTGCTTTGTAGTGGGTTCGATCTTACGGTGCTTGATCCCAGTGACAGAAAGGGAAACAACACGTATGTATCATTGTTACTAAGGATAAAACGATGGGGTCTATCTCTACATAGATAGATCTTCTCTACATCATGTCATCGTTCTTATTGCATTACTCCATTTCTCCATGAACTTAATACACTAGATGCATGCTGGATAGCAGTTGATGTGTGGAGTAATAGTTGTAGATGCAGGCAGGAGTCAGACTACTAATTTTGGACGTGATTCCTATGTAATGATCATTGCCTGGATAGCGTCATAATTATTTGAAGTTCTATCAATTGCCCAACAGTAATTTGTTCACCTACTGTTTGCTATTTTTCTCGAGAGAAGCCACAAGAGAAACCTACGATCCCCGGGTCTTCTTTCTCATATATTTGCCTTTGCGATCTATTTTTATTTGCTTTTATTTTCAGATCTATTAATCCAAAAATCCAAAATACCTTGCTGCAATTTATTTTATTCGGCGTTCGATCTATCAATATTTACAACTTTCTCCCATCATCACACCAATTTCTGGCACCGTTACCCAAAAGGGATTGACAACCCCTTTAACATGTCGGGTTGCGAGTATTTGTTATTTGTGTGTAGGGGTTGTTTATGTTGTGTTGCTTGGTTCTCCTACTGGTTTGATAACCTTGGTTTCATATCTGAGGGATATACCTACCACCGCTATGCTGCATCATCCCTTCCTCTTTGGGGAAATACCGACGTAGCTTCAAGCGACATCAAAAGGAATTTCTGGCGCCGTTGCCAGGGAGGATCTTCAACATATACCAGGTTCCTAATCACAAATCTCATCTCCTCGCAATTTACATTATTTGCCATTTGCATCTCGTTTTCCTCTCCCTCACTTCACAAAAAATACCGTTTTATTCGCCTCTCCTTTTCCATTCGCCGTTTTCTTGCTGGATATGTTTTTGAGTGCAATGTGTAGTCACCACGAATCAAGAGAA
This sequence comes from Triticum urartu, assembly GCF_003073215.2. Taxonomy (NCBI): domain Eukaryota; kingdom Viridiplantae; phylum Streptophyta; class Magnoliopsida; order Poales; family Poaceae; genus Triticum; species Triticum urartu. The sequence continues at coordinate 175,187,305 of NC_053025.1, read as the reverse complement.
CACCAAGTTATGTGATTTCTCAAATACCAACAACAATGATTTTATTGGCACTCTGATTGCTCCTCCCGCCACTAGTGCGGAGACTTGTGATATTAATACTTCTTTGCTGAATCTTGTTTTGAAAGACCAATTATCCGGTACTCGTAATGAGGATGTCGCGTCCCATCTTAATACCTTCATGGAATTATGCGATATGCAAAAGAAAAATGATGTGGACAGTGATGTGGTTAAGATGAAATTATTTTTGTTTTCTTTGCGTGATTCTGCAAAAAATTGGTTCTCTTCTTTGCCTCGCAATAGTATCGATTCTTGGAATAAGTGCAAAGATGCTTTTATCACTAAGTATTTTCCTCTCGCAAAAATTATTTTCCTTAGAACCCAAATCATGAATTTGAAGCAACTTGAACATGAGCATGTTGCACAATCTTGGGAAAGGATGAAAATGATGCTAAGGAATTTCCCAACTCATGGGTTAAATCTTTGGATGATCATACAAAAATTTTGTGCGGGGTTGAATTTTGTTTCTCGTAATCTTTTAGATTCTCCCGCGGGTGGTACTTTTATGGAAATTACTTTGGGTGAATCCACCAAACTACTTGATAATATTATGGCAAATTATTCGCAATGGCATACCGAAAGGACTCCTACTAGTAAAAAAGTTAATTTAGTTGAAGAAATTTCTTCTTTGAGTGAAAAAGTTGATGCTCTTGTGAAATTGGTGTCTAGTAGAAGTGCTCGTATTGATCTTAATGATATGCCTTTGTCTACTTTGATTGAGCAAAATAGTGATGCCATAGATGTGAATTTTATCTCTCGAAATAATTTCAACAACAATTCTTATAGAGGTAATTTTAATCCTAGGACTTTTCCTAGTAATTCCTCTAATAAGTATGGTAATTCCTATGGAAATCAATCTTATAATAATAATAGGAACACCTCTCATCTTGATAATAATATTAAAGAATTTATCAACATTCCAAAAGTTTTCAACACTTCCATAGAAGAAAAGTTGAGTAAGATTGATGATTTGTCTAGAAGTGTTGATAAAATTGCTCATGATGTGAAAAATCTCAAGATGAATTTTTTTGTGACTAAAGTAGATGAATCAATTAAATCTATTTATGTTTCTATGGATGAAAGTAAGAAAAGAACCGCTATGCTTAGAGCTAAAAGAGAATATTTAGAAAAAGTGTTTTCTAGTGATTTCTTTCACAGAAGTGATGAAGATCTTAAAATGATTGGTGTTTCTTCTATTGATTCCTTGTTTAGTAAAGTTAAGATTGATGAATAAGGGACTAGAGAAGAGTCAACTTTAGGTAGAAGGCGTCCCAATATTTCGGAGGGTGAAAATCTTGTTGAGAAAATTGATGAAAGTGGGTTTGGAGAGCTCAAAACTTTTGCTAGTGATGTACCCACTCTTTTGGATTACAAAGACTTTAATTATGATAGTTGCTCTTTGATTGATTGTATTTCTTGGTTGCAATCCATGATAAATTCACCCCATGCTTATGAACAAAATAAAGCTTTTACTAAACATATTGTTGATGCTATGATGAAAGCTCTTGAGAAAAATTGGAATTAGAATTTTCAATTCCTAGAAAAACGCATGATGAATGGGAACCTACTATCAAAATCAATATTAAAAATTATGAGTGTTCTACTTTATGTGACTTGGGCGCTAGTGTTTCTACAATTCCGAAATCTTCATGTGATGTGCTTGGTCTTACTAATCTTGAAGAATGTTCTTTGAATTTGCACTTAGTGGATTCTACTATTAAAAAGCCTATGGGAAGAATTAATGATGTTCTTATTCTTGCAAATAGGAATTATGTGCCCATAGATTTTATTGTTCTTGATATTGATTGTAATAAGTCTTGTTCAATTATTCTTGGTAGACCATTTTTACGCACTATCGGTGCCGTGATTCATATGAAAGAAGGCAATATTAAGTTCCAATTTCCTTTGAGGAAGGGTATGGAACACTTTCCCAGAACTAGAATTAAGCCACCTTATGAATCAATCATTAGGGCATCTTATGGATCTCGAACCAAATATGACAAAACTTAGATCCTTGCTTTATGCCTAGCTAAGGGCGTAAAACTATAGCACTTGTTGGGAGGAAACCCAATGAATACATTTTCTTTTTTCTTTTTCCTGCCTGTTTTTGTGTGTTAGCACAACTATGCTACTGCTATGATTGTTTTTTATGTTTTAATTAGTGTTTGTGCCAAGTAAAGCCTTTAGGATCTTCTTGGGTGATAGTTGTTTGATCTTGCTGAAAAAACAGAAACTTTTACGCTCACGAAATTAATTTTCATTTTTACCAGAGAGCGATAAAATACCCATTCCACTTGCAGTAGATCAATATACAAATTGCTCAGGCCGTCCTAATTTTTAAGAATGTTTGGAGTTACAGAAGTATTTGAAATAGTCTGATTGCTACAGACTGTTCTGTTTTTGACATATTCTGTTTTCTTTGTGTTGTGTACTTATTTTGATGGCTCTATGGTTTTATTTGATGAGTTTTTGCCATAGAAAATTTGGAATACAGTAGATATAATACAAAAACAAAATAGGAATTTGTTTGATACAACACTTCTAGTAGTGGTTTATTATTCTTGTACTAACAGATTTCACGAAGGTTTTGTTGAGTTTTGTGTGATTGAAGTTTTCAAGTTTTGGGTTATCTTATGATGGATGAAGGAAGGGTGGAAGAGTCTAAGCTTGGGGATGCCCCGACATCCCAAGCTATTATTCAAAAATGAGCAACCAACTAAGGTTGGGGATGCCCCTGAGTGGCATCCCCTCTTTCTTCCAACGATCATCGACATTTTACTCGAAACTATATTTTTATTCGTCACATGATATGTGTTTTTCTTGGAGCGTCTTGTATGACATGAGTCTTTTCTTGTTTTATTTTTTGTTTCAAGTCATCAGTCCTTGCTAGACACACCTATTTGAGAGAGCCAAAATTATGTCATGACTTGTTAGAATTGCTCTCTATGCTTCACTTAAATTTTTATGAGCTATGGACTTGCTCTAGTGCTTCACTTAAATCTTTTTGATCATGGTGTGCTTTAGTATTTTTGAAGACATGCTCTCTTGCTTCACTTAGATTTATTTGAGAGTTACTAAAAATTACAAGACATTCTCTCTTTCTTCTCTTAAATTAATTTGAGAGAAAGAAAAATTTATTGTGCTCATGATCTTCACTTATATTTGTTGGAGCTTGTCAAAATCAACACATGAAAATTAGTCCCAAAAAATAAAACAAGAAAAGACTCATGTCATACAAGACGCTCCAAGCAAAACACATATCATGTGACGAATAAAAATATAGTTTCGAGTAAAATGTCAATGATCGTTGGAAGAAAGAGGGGATGCCACTCAGGGGCATCCCCAATCTTAGTTGGTTGCTCATTTTTGAATAATAGCTTGGGATGTCGGGGCATCCCCAAGCTTAGGCTCTTCCACCCTTCCTTCATCCATCGTAAGATAACCCAAAACATGAAAACTTCAATCACACAAAACTCAACAAAACCTTCGTGAAATCTGTTAGTACAAGAATAATAAACCACTACTAGAAGTGTTGTATCAGACCAATTCCTATTTTGTTTTTGTATTATATCTACTGTATTCCAACTTTTCTATGGCAAAAACTCATCAAATAAAACCATAGAGCCATCAAAATAAGCACACAACACAAACAAAACAGAATATGTCAAAAACAGAATAGTCTGTAGCAATCAGACTATTTCAAATACTTCTGTAACTCCAAACATTCTTAAAAATTAGGACGGCCTGAGCAATTTGTATATTGATCTACTGCAAGTGGAATGGGTATCTTATCGCTCTCTGGTAAAAATGAAAATTAATTTCGTGAGCGTAAAAGTTTCTGTTTTTTTAGCAAGATCAAACAACTATCACCCAAGAAGATCCTAAAGGCTTTAGTTGGCACAAACACTAATTAAAACATAAAAAAAATCATAACAGTAGCATAGTTGTGCTAACACACAAAAACAGGCAGGAAAAAGCAAAAATAAAATGTATTCATTGGGTTTCCTCCCAACAAGTGATATAGTTTTACGCCCTTAGCTAGGCATAAAGCAAGGATCTAAGTTTTGTCATATCCAAGAAGGATATAATAAAAACTTTCATGAAGATCATTGGACAAAATAAACTTGATTCTTAGTAATAGTTTTGAGATATGATGATGTGATATGTGAGTTATGTTGGTGAGTAATTATGCTTTAGTAAGAATATTGGTGTTAAGGTTTGTGATTCCCTATGCAAGTACGAAAGTCAATAGTCATGCAATGAAATTATACCCTACTTATGGTGCATTATTCGGTGTTATTTATGCTTAATGCTTGCTTATGAGATTATCTGTTTCTTAGTTGGTCGCTTCCTAATCTTTTGCTAGCCTTTATTTTGCACTAAGTATGATCACTACTTGTGCATCCAAAAACCTTTAAACCAGTTTTGCCACATGACTCCACTATATCTACCTATATGCGGTATTCTTTTGTCGTTCTAAGCAAATTTGCATGTGCCATCTCTAATTTTCATAATAAACTTCTCTTTTGTGTGTTTGTTTCGCTTGCGGAGCGGTGAGGGGTGGCTAATATTTTCCATGCTAGATGTGTTATTCTCAAGATGAGTGTTTATTCACTTGTCATTGCATGAGAGTAAGGCAAAGGTATTAGGAATGCCCAGTCTCGAAATGCAAAAAAAATGAATTTACTTTATGTTGTCAAATAATAAATTCCTTGGAAAGTGTTGGTATGGAGGGCAACTGCGGATACGGCTAGCCATGGAAAGTGAAAGTATGGTGGAAAAAGGAATAAACTTTATTTTCTGTTTGGGAACCGCTTATGATATATCTAAGCATGGGAAGTGTTGGGAACTCTAAGTCGTTTTTGTTGGTGGGATGGATACACCTCTCAAAATGTTTTTATCTCTAAGTTATTCGCTTTGAGCGCTGGCACCTTTACAAATCCCTACTTCCCTCTGATTAGGGCCTTTCTTTTACATTATACAATTTTTATTTTGAGTCTCCATCTTCTCTTATAAAAGCACCAACTAGGAGGCAATATGATCGTACTTAAGTATTGGGTGTAGCTAATATTCGAGTGTGTTTCATGAATGGATCAATGTTTGAGCATGATGGGCTAGGGATAACTTATTTTAGCATTAATAATTTGAAAGACATGGTTGCTTGTTGATATGCTTGAGTATATAAATTATCATGTCAAAACTAGACTATTGCTTTGAACAACTAAAAGTCCAATTGTCCATGCTATAAAGAAAAGAATATGATATGACATGATAGGCAGCATTCCACATCAAAAAATTCTATTTTTATCACTTACCTACTCAAGGATGAGTAGGAGTTAATCTTGGGGATGCTGATACATCTCCAATGTATCTATAATTTTTGTTTGTTCCACGTAGTTATATTACCAATCTTGGATGTTTTATAATCATTTTATAGTCATTTTATATCATTTTTTGGTACTAACCTATTGACATAGGACAAGTGCCAGTTCCTGTTCTTTCCGTGTTTTTTACATCGTAGAAAATCAATATCAGACGGAGTCCAAATGCCATGAAACTTTACGGAGAATTTTTTGGGGCCAAAAGGAACACAACGGGCCCTGCGTGCCCCGAGGGGAGCACAACCCACCAGGGCGCGCCAGGAGGCCCAGGTGCGCCCTGGTGGGTTGTTCCCACCTCGGGTGCCCCCCGGACCGCCTTTGTGCTCTATAAATACCCCAATATTTCCAGAATCTCAGGGGAGTCGACGAAATATTCATCCAGCCGCCGTAGAGTCCAGAACCACCAGATCCAATCTAGACACCATCTCGGATGGGGTTCACCACCTCCATTGGTGCCTCTTCGATGATGTGTGAGTAGTTCTTTGTAGACCTTCGGCTCCATAGTTAGTAGCTAGATGGCTTCATCTCTCTCTCTCTTGGTTCCCAATACAATGGTCTCTTGGAGATCCATATGATGTAAATATTTTGCGGTGTGTTTGTTGGGATCCGATGAACTTTGAGTTTATGATCAGATCTATCTTTTTATATCCATGAAAGTTATTTGAGTTTCTTTGATCTCTTATATGCATGATTCCTTATAGCCTTGTATTTCTTCTCTGATATCTGGGTTTTGTTTGGCCAACTTGATTTATTTATCTTGCAATGGGAAGAGGTGCTTTGTAGTGGGTTCGATCTTACGGTGCTTGATCCCAGTGACAGAAAGGGAAACAACACGTATGTATCGTTGCTACTAAGGATAAAACGATGGGGTCTATCTCTACATAGATAGATCTTGTCTACATCATGTCATCGTTCTTATTGCATTACTCCATTTCTCCATGAACTTAATACACTAGATGCATGCTGGATAGCGGTCGATGAGTGGAGTTATAGTAGTAGATGCAGGCAGGAGCCGGTCTACTATCTTGGATGTGATGCCTATGTAATGATCATTGCCTGGATATCGTCATAATTATTTGAAGTTCTATCAACTGCCCAATAGTAATATGTTCACCTACCGTTTTCTATTTTTCTCGAGAGAAGCCACTAGTGAAACCTACGGCCCCCAGGTCTTCTTTCTCATATATTTGCCTTTGTGATCTATTTTTATTTGCTTTTATTTTTCAGATCTATTAATCCAAAAATCCAAAATACCTTGCTGCAATTTATTTTATTTGGCGTTCGATCTATCAATATTTACAACTTTCTCCCGTCATCGCACCAATTTCTAGCACCGTTACCCGAAAGGGATTGACAACCCATTTAACACGTTGGGTTGTGAGTATTTGTTATTTGTGTGCACGGGCTGTCTACGTTGTGTTGCTTGGTTCTCCTACTGGTTTAATAACCTTGGTTTCATATCTAAGGGAAATACCTACCGCCGCTGTGCAGCATCATCCCTTCCTCTTTGGGGAGATACCGACGTAGCTTCAAGCGACAACAACCGCCTGTTGGGGGAGCGGCTCCCCTCCCCGGCCCGCTTATAAAAGGGAGGGGCAGAGGAGGGTGGAGTCACTCATCCTCGCATTCTTCCTCTTCTGTCTTCTGCTTCTCGTTAGATATGTTGGAGGAGAGAGCCAGGGGCTAGCCCCCGGGGTCCATCTTGAAGCTTTCCCTGGATCTGAAAGGGGGACACGGGCGGCGCAGTGACAATGCTGGTGGTGGTGACCCCAATGTGCTCGCCGCTGGGCCACCCGTGGCCTTGACTTCAGTGGGAGGGAACGTGAATGACACCATGTCGAGGCCCGAAGTGGGCATGGCGCGTGGTAGTCAATCGCTCCCCATTCTTCTTCCCTTCATGACACCGGGAAGGGGTCATGGAAGGAACTCACCGTTGGCGAAGGCGACCCCGACTCCTCCTAAACGTCGTTCCTTCGCCATGCAGGAGGGCTCTTTGCTCCTATCCATGTTTTCTGGGCGCATGATGGCTTCCGTCATCAGGGCCGCTGGGGATGACCATGCTCTTTGTGGGGAGTCCCTCGGAGAGCATGGTGTCTGGTATGGCTGTCGCAACGGGATCGTCGAATGGCAGTGGTACGGGAGGTAGCAGCAACCCACGATGCGCCAAGAACGAGGGTGGCCGTTCTGACGGCTTGTGTTTGCCGATGACTCCGCTGCCCCTGTCTGGGCTCCCTTTAGCACCATTGTCCCTCTTGCCCTCTGGTTCCTCCCTCCTAAGCAAAGGAGGGCGTCATCTTGATCCTGGGGAGGCGCCGAATCCAAGCCGATTCCGCCTCTTGCTTCTTTAGTCCCTCGCTGTAATACCCCGAGGGAGATGGACAAGAGCAAAGGCGTAATGGGGCACTTATCTTTTTTCAATCTTAAATCTGCCGACAATTGCCAAATTTTAATTCAAATAATGTAATCTCCGGAGTCCATGTTCGTGTTCTGTAATGCTTGTACTCGTATTAGCATATTAATGAAAAAGATGAACCTTGCCGGGAACCCGTGCATGTGTATGTCCATATAGAGGCGAGATGCTCTTTAATATAAATAAACGAGTTTTCCCCGGCAGGCTATCCTGCCGGCACCCTTTTTGTCTGCCGGAGAGCTGCGTCTACCGGGTAACAGACGAAGGGACCAGCCCCCCGCCTACTTCTTTTTAACAAAGGCCATTGCGACTATCCTGACCAAAGTAATGTTCGAGTCCTGGATGGGAGCACCTAAGTCTCAAAAGAGTGGCGAAGCTTTCTTATGCACAAGCTATAGCTTTATAGAACACTAATGGACAAGAGGTAAAATTTATCTGTCTTGCTTGCGGGGGATCGATGTGCTGGGCAGTCTTCTCAACTCCTTGTTGAAGCCAAGTTCACGGCAGGAACCGGCCAGAGGGATCGAGCATGTTGGGTAATGTGGTGCACCCCTGCAGGGAAGTTTATCTATTCGAATAGCCGTGTCCCTCGGTAAATGGATGACCTGGAGTTGTATTCTGAACTTATGACAACTAAACCCGGATACTTTATAAAACACACCCTTTCAAGTGCCAGATACATCCTGGTGGTCGCTCTCTCACAGGGCGATGAGGAGAGGATCGCTGGGTAGGATTATGCTATGCAATGATACTTGGTGAACTTATCGGCTTCTCTCTTCTACATGATTCAAGATGGAGGCTGCCAGAAGCGTAGTCTTTGATAGGCCTAGCTATCCCCCTCTTATTCTGGCATTCTGCAGTTCAGTCCATAGATACTACCCATTTCATTGATACCATTGAATATGTAGTGTAGATCCTTGCTTGCGAGTACTTTGGATGAGTACTCACGGTTGCTTTGATATTTCTTTTTTCCCTTTCCTCGGTTATTGTGATCATATGATGGAGTCCAGGAGCCAGAGGATCCCGAGGATGATTCTACGTGGAGTTCGACTTCGACGAGTAGTTAGGAGGTCCCAGGAAGGAGGCCTTGCCTTTTCGATCGATGCTACTTTTGTGCTAGCCTTCTTAAGGCAAACTTGTTTAACTTATGTCAGTACTCAGATATTGTTGCTTTCGCTAACTCTTGTGTCTTCGAGCATTTGTTTTCGAGCCTTTGAGGCCCCTGGCTTGTAATATAAAGCTTGTATTATTTTATTTGTGTCTAGAGTTGTATTGTGATATCTCCCTGTAAGTCCTTGATCTTGATCGTACACATTTGCATGTATGAATAGTATACGATTGAATCGGGGGCGTCACAAATGGTCGAGGCAGAAGCAAGAGTAGCAGCCTGGGATTTGAAAGGCTTGGAGCGATGAACATCTGGCTTGTAGACAAGAGTACTGACTGTATCTACAATTTCATCATCATGATTGGCAAACAACAGATCCGTTGAAGCAGAACGCTGTGGGAGCACCGGAGTTTGTCTTCGGATGCGTGGGACAACAAGCAAGTCCAGGTAGTCATACTCCTTGACGAGGCCCTTCTTAGCTAAATCCTTGCGAGTAATGCTTTCTCAACAAGGTCCATGAGCACTTCCTTGGATCCTTCTCATGCAGAAGAGTTTAACGAGTGTGATTGTGAATCAAATTCAGCTCAGACATCAATTCTAGCTTTTCTTTTCTATCCATCTTGATGTGTCTTTCTAGAGTCTGTTGCGTGAGAGTAAAAATCTCATAGAGTGATGGATTTAACATGACTTCCAGAACAGGATTACCGTACCACTCATGTGGAAACATACTCTGGTTGACCTACGAAGTTCGGTAGTAACTTGATCTGAAGTTTCATGATCATCATCATTAGCTTCCTCACTAATTGGTGTAGGCATCACGGGAATAGTTTTCTGTGATGAACTACTTTCCAATTCCAGAGAAACTCCTTCTCTAGAAAGGATCCATTCTTAGCAATTCAGTATCATCTTTTGTGACAATACTGGTGCAATTGCCTCGGTAAAGGAATCCAGATTTCACAAGAGAACCAAGCACATCAAGAGACGCTTCAATTCCATCCGCGATCAAGTCACGGAGGGAGACATAAATATTTGCAAGATACATACGGATTTGAATGTTGCAGACCCATTGACTAAGCCTCTCTCACGAGCAAAACATGACCAACACCAAGACTCCATGGGTGTTAGAATCATTACTATGTAATCTAGATTATTGACTCTAGTGCAAGTGGGAGACTGAAGGAAATATGCCCTAGAGGCAATAATAAAGTTGTTATTTATATTTCCTTATATCATGATAAATGTTTATTATTCATGCTAGAATTGTATTAACTGGAAACTTAGTACATGTGTGAATACATAGACAAACAGAGTGTCCCTAGTATGCCTCTACTTGACTAGCTCGTTAATCAAAGATGGGTAAGTTTCCTAGCCATAGACATGTGTTGTCATTTGATGAACAGGATCACATCATTAGAGAATGATGTGATGGACAAGACCCATCAGTTAGCTTAGCATAATGATCGTTTAGTTTTTCTGCTATTGCTTTCTTCATGACTTATACATGTTCCTCAGACTATGAGATTATGCAACTCCTGAATACTGGAGGAACACCTTGTGTGCTATCAAACGTCACAACGTAACTGGGTGATTATAAAGATGCTCTACTGGTGTCTCCGATGGTGTTTGTTGAGTTGGCATAGATCAAGATTAGGATTTGTCACTCCATGTACTGAAGAGGTATCTCTAGGCCCTCTCGGTAATGCACATCACTATGAGCCTTGCAAGCAATGTGACTAATGAGTTAGTCATGGGATGATGCATTACGGAACAAGTAAAGAGACTTGCCGGTGGCGAGATTGAACTAGGTTTGATGATATCGACGATCGAATCTCGGGCAAGTAACATACCAATGACATTGTTATGCGGTTTGAGCAATAAAGATCTTCGTAGAATATGTAGGAGCCAATATGAGCATCCAGGTTCTGCTATTGGTTATTGACCGGAGATGTGTCTCGGTCATGTCTACATAGTTCTCGAACCCGTAGGGTCCGCACGCTTAATGTTCAATGATGATTTGTTTTATGAGTTTATGTGATTTGATGAACCAAAGTTTGCTCGGAGTCCTGGATGAGATCACGGACATTACGAGGAGTCTATAAATGGTCGAGACATAAAGATTGATATATTGGAAGGCTATATTCGGACATCAGAATGGTTCCAGAGAAGTTCGGGTATTTTCCGGAGTACCGGGAGATTACTGGAACCCCCCGGGGAGTTGATGGGCCTTAGTGGGAAGGAGAGGCAGCAGCCAGGAGGTGGCGCCACCCCTCAAGCCCAGTCCGAATTGGACAAGGGGTTGAGGGCCCGGCCACCCCTCTCCCTTCCTTCCCACTTCTGCTTTAGGTGGAAACCTACTAGGACATGGAGTCCTAGTAGGATTCCCCTTCTCCCGGCGCGCCCTAGCCTAGCCGGCCGGCCTCCCCCTCCCTCCTTTATGTACGGGGGTAGGGGGGCACCCTAGTAGACACAAGTTGATCTTTTAGCCGTGTGCGGTGCTCCCCCCCACAGTTACACACCTCGGTCATATCGTTGTAGTGCTTAGGCGAAGCCCTGCGTCGGTAACTTAATCATCACCGTCACCAGGCCATCATGCTGACGGAACTCTCCCTCGGCCTCAACTGGATCTAGTGTTTGAGGGACGTCATCGAGCTGAACGTGTGCTGATGGCGGAGGTGCCGTGCGTTTGGTACTTGATCGGTTGGATCGCGAAGACGTGCGACTACATCAACCGTGTTACTAAACGCTTCCGCTTTCGGTCTATGAGGGTACATAGACACACTCTCGCCTCTCATTGCTATGCATCTCCTAGATAGATCTTGCATGATCGTAGGTACATTTTTTGAAATACCGCGTTCCCGAACAGTGGCATCCGAGCCAGGTCTATGCGTAGATGTTATATGCATGAGTAGAACACAAAGAGTTGTGGGTGATAATAGTCATACTGCTTACCAGCAATGTCTTACTTTGATTCGGCGATATTGTTGGATGAAGCGGCCCAGACCGACATTACATGACCGCGTTCATGAGATAGGTTCTGCCGACGTGCTTTGCACACAGGTGGCTAGTGGGTGTCTGATGAGGACATCAATACCATTGTTACACCCACAGCCCCTGCTGCTATACATACTGGACCAATTACTAGAGCTCGCGCATGCCAATTAAATTACCAGGTACTTCCGTTTCTTGGTAATGTTTCTAGTGTTCATGAGAAAATAATGCTGCCTAAATTGGATACATTTGTTTTGCTTACAAATGAAGGGCCTAGCTTGGACAAGAAAGATGAGCCTTGAAGCAAGTTCAAGCATGGAGATGATGGTGTGTGCAAGGGGAACAAGAACGGAGTTAGAAGTGATGATTCCAGGACTTTGAAGCCACCATAATGAGTGCATGAAGCCTTGGACGAAATATACAATATGCCACTTCATAAATTTCGTCCAGAGGCTATCCTAGGTGCGGCGTCACCTTATTTTTGGGTCAGGCCCATGTTATTTCGAAATACTTGATTATAGGTTGTTTTTAGAGTCCGTATGTGTGGGGAAACAAGAGTTAGGGTTGGTTTCGGACACCTCCTCCAAAGGCCATGAAATTCCCCCGCTCTCCTCCATATATACAACCCTTAGGGCATCGTTCAGACTTTGGGTTTTGTTTAGATTAAAGTTCACCATAGCTGCAACTTCGCGTACTTCGTTTGTGTTCAACGACCAGACAAAGGCGTCACAGAACCCCACCTTTGATCAATAAAGCTTTCCCCTTATATTCGCAATATCTAAATTGCAATCTTAGTTTCTTGCTTGTTCTTCATTTTCCTGCAGGAAACAGACCTTCGTGGTCAGGTTGATCGTGCTCCGGCGTGGTCAATAACCTCTCGGAGTTGGTTTAGCGATTGCTAAGGCGCGACGTCCTCCCACGTTCGTAGTCAGATCATCAAAGTTGACTTCCTCCAAAACGGTAGCCACCATCTCATGGAAAGACGGGACACCTTTGCCTCTATCAAGTGGTATCAGATTTTCAGGTTACTCGGTGAGATTTTACAGTTTTTCATAGTTTAGATCGAGTCTATTCTTCATACCTACGGTCCACGAAAAAGCCAAAAAAATTTAGGGTTAGTTCATCATATCTGAACCAGTCTGAGCCTTTGCATAGTCTTTTCAGTATTTTTCTTTGTTGAATTTGTGGTTGCATCATCGTGTCTAGTTGCTGGTCTTAGAGTCTAGTCTTTTAGAGTTTTGAGTTGTGGTCATAAGTTGTCCCGCCGCCGCCGCATCATCATCATCGCCCCTGCCATATACCACCACCAATCCTTATCCATATACCACCACCAATCCGTATCCATATACCACCACCAATCTGTACCCATACACTACCACCGTTGCCATATCCTACCACCACATATCCACCACCAATCCGAGTTCCTTTCATATTAGGTTTCTTTTCGAGATCCATCTAATTTCTGATTCGTGTTTCCTTGCTTGAGTAGGTTTCGGGAAAAAAAGAAAAAGAAAACAAAAGAGTCTGGAGACCCCCGGGCAGTTTTTAGGCCAAAATTTTCGCAGGCAATTTTTCCTCTATCCTATTTTTAGGCTTTTCGGAGTGTTTTGAGCCACATGCCATCATAGTGATTTTTTGTCGCACTTTTTCGTCGTCGCTGCCCTGATTTCTGAAAAAAGTAAAAAAATCCGTGCCCATCCTGTCAGTTTGACCTGGCAGGAGTTTTGAGACACTTGCCATTATAGTGATTTTTCGCAAAAAAAGAGGCGCAAAAAACAGAGGAGCGCCAAAAAAACAGAGCGGAAAAAAATCCATAGTGTGCTTTTCCCTTGTTTACGTGCAACGCCTTGATTTTGTTAGTGTTCTAGGCTCACGTCTCTAGCACGGTCTAGCCTAGGACCAACACAACACCGTCGTTGAGCGTTTATTCAACTTTGCATCTCTAAATTGATTATTGCTGACCCTTTTTGCTACCATACAATAAGCCTTCCCAGCTCAACATATATCTACGTCGTGCGTTTGACTCTCCCTGGTAATCGCTCTATCCAAGCTTTGATAGTTTTGACTACGACTGTTGCCGATCACCGCCTGCTGCTGGGTAAGAATTGGTAAGAATTTGAGATTTGCTTGACGGATTTGTGACACCCACCACCACCTCTTGTTAGTAGTCTGTAGGATCATATTCTTGTGTGTTTCTATTGCTGCTAACCATTGCAGGATCACAAGACGGCGAGACTGACTGGGAGAACATGATGAATAAGGAGTTGTGTGATAAATTTCAGCAAATGATGAGTGGAAAAGTGCAAGATGTGCTAAACAGATTTGAAAAGGCCATGGAGAAGATAGATGGCATGGAGAAGACGTTCGAAACAAAGCTCGATAACAAGTTTAATGAATTGCTCACGCGTCTTCCACCACCACCACCGGCTGAACCTAACGCACCTCAACAACAACAACAACAACAACAACAAACAACAACAACAACAACAACAACAACAACAACAATAACAACGACGACTACCTCCACGTCGCGAAACAACCCTCCGCCGAGCGAGCCGTGTCCCTCTTGCGTCTGGCCAAACTATTGGTGCTGTTGTTGATACTTCTGTGGATCCTGCTGCTGATGTGGAGCAGGATGATTAGGCAGGAGAGTACGAGGATGAGGTTGATCAAAATCAGAACTACGTGCAACCACCAGCACCACAACCACCGGGTCATCCACATACAAATAATGGCAATGGTAGGGCTCCCCCTCAGGTACGAGATCATGACCATCTCCCTAAACTGAAATTGAATATTCCACCATTGGAGGGTAGATATGTTCCTAATATATATCTTACTTGGAAGTTAGAAACTGAACAACGATTTACATGTTTACAATATCCTGAAGAGAGACGTGTTCCTGCTGCAGTTTGTGCTTTCACTAGCTTTGCATGTGTTTGGTGGTCTGAACATTGTAGATTATATCCTATTCTAGATACTTGGGCTGCTTTCAAAACTGCTATGCATACTCGTTGGTTTCCACCATATTATCAACGTGAATTAATTCAAAAATTGCAGCGTTTAAGACAAGGAATTTTTTTTGTAGAAGAATATTATCAGGAATTACAAACTGGCATGATTAGATGTGGTGTTGTTGAGGAGAATGAATCTATTCTTGCATGTTTCATGGGTGGATTAAGCAGAGAGATTCAGACCATTCTAGAGTATAAGGAGTATAATAATATCACTCGTTTATTCCATCTTGCTTGTAAAGCTGAACGTGAAGTGCAGGATCGACAAGCATTGGCACGGACTAACTTTTCTATAGGACGATCTTCATCATGGACACCGCGTGCATCCTCTGTTTCCACTACACCAGCACCTCCATCACGTGCCACCTCCATCCGTGATACCCGAAAGCATGCACAACCACCACTATCTACCAAGAACACACCTGCCGGGCCAACACAGAGCTCTTCTTCTTCCATGTCATCAACAGGGTACACAAGTGATATTATTTGTCGTCGTTGTAAGGGAAGAGGACATTTTGGAAGAGAATGCAAATCTCGGTGTGTGATGATTGCTACTGAGGATGGTGGGTATGAGTCCGCTAGTGACTATGATGAGGAGATTTTGGCTTTTATTACACATGAAGAACACGGTGGATACGATTCTGATCCTGAGACACAATACATGGCTGCTAAAGATGCTGACAGGTATGAATGTTTAGTTGCTCAACATGTTTTGAGTGTGCAGGTTACACAAGCTGAGCAAAATCAGAGGCATAATTTGTTCCATACAAAGGGATTTGTGAAGGAACGTTCTATTCGCGTCATCATAGATGGAGGGAGCTGCAACAACTTGGCTAGCATGGAGATGGTGGAGAAGCTCTCCCTCACCACAAGACCGCATCCACATCCTTACTACATCCAATGGTTCAACAATAGTGGCAAGGTTAAGGTAACACATCCCGTTCGTGTGCATTTTAGTATCTCTACATATGCTGATTATGTTGATTGTGATGTGGTACCTATGCAAGCATGTTCCTTATTACTTGGTAGACCATGGCAATTTGATAAAAAAAATTGTACACCATGGTAGAAACAATCAGTATACTCTTGTTCATAAGGACAAAAATATTACTTTGCTTCCTATGACTCCTGATTCCATTTTGAAAGATGATATTAGTAGAGCTAATAAAGCAAAACAGGAGCAAAATAAGAGTGAAAATCAGATTGTGGCAAAAGAATTTGAGCAACAACTGAAGCCTAATAATAAACCATCTAGTGTTTCTTCTGAAATTAAATTGAAAAGTGCATGTTTACTTGCCACCAAATCTGATATTGATGATCTAGATTTTAGCAAATCCATTTGCTATGCTTTTGTGTGCAAAGAGGCATTATTTTCATTTGAGGACATGACTTCCTCTTTGCCTCCTGTTGTCACTAACATTTTGCAAGAGTTCGCAGATGTCTTTCCACAAGACGTACCACCGGGATTCCCACCTATTCGAGGGATTGAGCATAAAATTGACTTAATTCCAGGTGCATCATTTCCCAACTGTGCACCATACTGTACCAATCCAGAGGAGACGAAGGAGATTATGCGTCAAGTACAGGAGCTGCCCGACAAAGGTTATATACGCGAATTCCTTCGTCCTTGTGTTGTTCCTATCATTTTAGTGCCGAAAAAGGATGGTACGTCATGTATGTGTGTTGATTGTAGAGGCATTAATAATATTACTATTTGTTATTGTCATCCTATTCCTAGGCTAGACGACATGCTTGATGAATTGAGTGGCTCTACAATATTCTCCAAAGTTGATTTGCGTAGTGGATACCGTCAAATTCATATGAAATTGGGAGATGAATGGAAAACAACATTTAAAACTAAGTTTGGATTATATGAGTGGTTAGTCATTTCTTTTGGGTTAACTAATGCACCTAGTACTTTAATGAGATTAATGAACGAAGTTTTACGTGCTTTCATTGGACGATTTGTGGTAGTCCATTTTGATGATATACTAATTTATATCAGATCTTTGGAGGAACATTTGGAAAATTTACGTGTTGTTTTTATTGCTCTATGTGATGCACGTTTGTTTGGTAACCTTGGGAAGTGTACCTTTTGCACCGACCGGGTATCTTTTCTTGGCTATATTGTTACTCCACAGGGAATTGAAGTTGATAAAGCCAAGATTGACGCTATTGAGAGTTGGCCGCAGCCCAAAACAGTCACACAAGTGAGGAGTTTTCTTGGCCTCGCCGGATTCTATAGGCGTTTTGTGAGAATTTCAGCACCATTGCTGCGCCTCTCAATGAGCTTACAAAGAAGGATGTACCTTTTTTTTGGGGTACCGCATAGGAAGAAGCCTTCACGGTATTGAAAGATAAGTTGACACATGCTCCTTTACTCCAACTTCCTGATTTTAATAATATTTTTGAACTTGAATGTGTTATATGCTCTTGTTCTAAAGAAAGGCAAACCTGTTGCATACTTTTCTGAAAAATTGAGTGGGCCTAGTCTGAATTATTCTACTTATGATAAAGAATTATATGCTCTTGTTCGGACCTTAGAAACATGGCAACATTATTTATGGCCCAAGGAATTTGTTATACATTCTGATCATGAATCTTTGAAACACACTAAAAGTCAAGTGAAACTGAACCGTAGACATGCTAAATGGGTTGAATTCATTGAGACTTCCCCTTATGTCATTAAACACAAGAAGGGTAAAGAAAATGTTATTGCTGATGCATTGCCTCGTCGCTATACTATGCTTTCACAACTTGACTTCAAAATATTTGGTTTGGAGACCATCAAAGCTCAATATGTGCATGATGCTGATTTTAAAGATGTAATGCAGAATTGTAAAGAAGGAAGAACGTGGAACAAGTTTGTCGTTAATGATGGATTTGTGTTCCGTGCTAACAAGCTATGCATTCCAGCTAGCTCCGTTCGTCTTTTGTTGTTGTTGGAGGCGCATGGAGGAGGATTAATGGGACACTTTGGCGTGAAGAAGACGGAGGACATACTTGATACACATTTCTTTTGGCCAAAGATGAGACGGGATGTTGAGAGTTTTGTTGCTCGCTGCACTACATGGCAAAAATCTAAGTCACGACTCAATCCTTATGGTGTATATATGCCTTTTCCTGTACCTAGTGTTCATTGGGAGGACATATCTATGGACTTTATTTTAGGTTTACCTCGAACAAAGAAGGGGAGGGATAGCATATTTTTTGTCATGGATAGATTCTCGAAAATGGCACACTTTACTACACGTCATAAAAGCGATGATGCTGTTAAGATTGTTGATTTTTTCTATCATGAAATTATTCACGTGCATGGTGTGCCAAATACTATTGTTTCAGATCGTGATACTAAATTTCTTAGCCACTTTTGGTGATGTTTATGGGCTAAATTGGGGACTAAACTGCTTTTTAGTACTACTTGTCACCCCCAAACTGATGGACAAACTGAAGTAGTCAATAGAACATTGTCTACTATGCTTAGGGATGTTTTGAAGAATAATAATAAAATGTGGGAAGAATGCTTGCCTCATATTGAATTTGCTTATAATCTTTCATTGCATTCTACTACTAAGATGTGCCCTTTTGAAATTGTGTATGGCTTCCTACCTCGTGCACCTATTGATTTGTTGCCTCTTCCATCCTCGGAGAAGGTTAATTTTGATGGTAAAGAATGTGCTGAGTTGATTTTAAAAATGCATGAGTTAACTAAGGAAAACATTGAGCGTATGAATGCTAAATATAAACCTGCTGGAGATAAGGGTAGAAAACATGTTGTGTTTGCACCTGGAGATCTTGTTTGGTTACATTTTCATAAGGATAGATTTCCTAATTTGCGCAAATCAAAGCTAATGCCATGTGCTGATGGTCCTTTTAAGGTATTAGAGAAAATAAATGATAATGCATATAAACTTGAGCTGCCTGCAGATTTTGGGGTTAGTCCCAATTTTAACATTGCAGATTTGAAGCCTTATTTGGGTGAGGAAGATGAGCTTCCATCAAGGACGACTTCATTTCAGGAAGGGGAGGATGATGAGGACATCAATACCATTGTTACACCCATAGCCCGTGCTGCTATACATACTGGACCAATTACTAGAGCTCGCGCACGCCAATTAAATTATCAGGTACTTTCGTTTCTTGGTAACGATTCTAATGTTCATGAGAATATGATGCTGCCTAAAATGGATACACTTGTTTTTCTTACAAATGAAGGGCCTAGCTTGGAAAAGACAGATGAACCTTGGAGTAGGTTCAAGCATGGAGATGATGGCGTGCGCAAGGGGAACAAGAACAGAGTTACTAGTGAAGATTCCATGACTTTGAAGCCACCATAACGAGTGCATGAAGCCTTGGACGAAATATACAAGATGCCACTTCATAAATATCATCGAGGGGCTATCCTAGGTGCTGCGTCACCTTATTTTTGGGCCAGGCCCATGTAATTTCGAAATACTTGATTATAGGATGTTTTTAGAGTCCGTATGTGTGGGGAAACAAGAGTTAGAGTTGGTTTCGGACCCCTCCTCCAAGGGACACAAAATCCCTCCCTCTCTCCTCCATCTGTACAGCCCTTAGGGCATCATTTAGACTTTCACTACTAGGGAAAACCCTAGCAGTAGCGCTGGTTTTTTGCTCACTAGTAGCGCGGGTAGGCACGCTACTAATAAGGCGCTACAGCTATTGCTTAGCAGTAACGCGTGCCCGCACACGCTACTGCTAGGACAAATAGCTGCAGCGTTTGTTCACTCCCACGCTACTGCTAATGTAACTACTGGCAGCGTGTTTTCTCTCCATCGCTACTAGTATTCTTTTTTATTTTTTTATTTTTAGTGTATTTATGCGCTATCATACAAATATTGGTACAATACCAGTTATGAGGTTTACATCATTATGTCCATAACAGTGTGTCAAATGAAGGTGGATTAGGTTCAAGTGGAGGCAATATGTGGTGCATGTCAAAAGTATACTACTAATCCAAACTTGATCAGTTTGGACTAGTAGTACTTTCGATGTGCACCACATGTTTCCTCCACTTGAATCTAATGCGCCAGCACAAGCTATTTAATCATCATCATAGTCATTACCACCAACAGTATTTATTTAATCACCACTCACACTAGCTAATAATAATCATCATAGTCATTACCACCAACACTAGCTATTTTATCATCATAGTAATAGTGTAGCACATCATCATCCTCAAACTCATTTCTAGCTAGCTAATCACTCCTGCTGCTCTCTCTTAGGTAAAATAACATAAAACATGTGTAGCTCTCCTCCTTCATCAAGTTGGATCATGCAGATGAACATGTCTCCTAATCGTGGGTAGCGCATCTGTTTGCTGCCCCCTAGTACTTCTCTGCGCTTCTCCATCACACATTTGGTCCAGTCTTGCACTATTAAGCATCCGCCGCTAATCTTGAATGCACTAAAGTAATCTGTAGGATATCTTGGCCATAAGCTAATAATACTCATGGTACCTTTAGTCTCGATCCCCAAAGGCACAACATTCATCGGGAGTCCCTGTTGAAGAACATCGTACGGTAACATACTTAGCAATGAAGTTTAGCTTCAAAAATAATGTATGGAACAGATGCACTGAGGACAAATAGTAAAAATCTTACCATCCTTCCTAAATAGATGTGACCGTAGTTCATTACGAACACTATTGGTCGCACGTTTTCAGTACTAACATTTCGAAAAGCAGGAAGAAATTTTTTCTTGACAGTATCAAGATCCTCAAGCCATGAAACATAATGACTTAGCTCCTTGTAGTTTAGTTCAGCATCGGGACAGTAGTAGGTCTTGTCTACCAAGCGCTGGACATGTTTGCTTGCACCGAAATAAGCTGACAATACAAATTAGTTGTCAACTATTTTTGAATAAACAATATCAAAGACATAAATATGATTGAGAAACTTACATAATGGTATAACTGGAGGCGTCTGCACATCGACCCAGATGTCGGTATTACCTTCAATATCATCTTCCGGACGAATATCAAAGGTGATAACCATATCAGGCTCAAATTCATAAGTCTTGCATAGTGCTCTCCATGTTTTGCATCCATAATAGGTGTAGTCGTCTGAATTGTATAATTTTGCATGGAAAATATAACCATGCTCGGTCTTCAAGTAAACTTTCTTTTCCTCCATAGTACGACTGAAACCTATCTTATCCAATACAAAAACTCTTGCATGGCAGGGGATACGCTAGTAGAATAGTAAAAAAAAGACTTGTCATGCTTAATGTCATGCTTAAATTATAAGTTGAAGCAAATGAAGCAAATGTCATGTTTAATTACGAAAAAAGACTTATCGTTGTGACTAACTGTATCCACTTCGAAGTTCTCGTCCAGCTTGATGCTGAAGCGCCTATCATCATCTAGGAATATTCTGTCACACAAGCCGCGCTCGTCTTCGCAGTATTTGCAAATACCGAAATCCTTTTCGTCGTCAGACATTTCCTATGTTCAATATTAAAACATTAATTGAAAATTGATCGAAGACAACTACCAGGATACTCAACACACAAATCCGGGGTACTCGATATTTCCTACATCTTCTGGCACAAGTCATGCCAAAATTCACGGAAAACTCCGGCATGACCTTTGCTAAAATAGGACATATCGGGCGCCTGAAATTTGCCGGAACGGAAATGAATCAACACTCCGGCAAAACATAGGCCACTTGGAGGTGTAACCTGCAAACATGACCGGCCACTTGGGCAAGCACATATCCTATTTGATCAAGACAAGATATACATTTCAAAATATCTTATAGGACTCATGTAGCATCCCAAATTTTCAATTTGGAGTGTTATACACTAGATCATCATTGCATATCATATTTATTGCATTTTGGTTGATCCTAGAAATTTTACGCAACTCAAGGACCCTCGGAGAGAGTTGGGAATTTCGTTATTTTCATATTTGAGTTGTCTCAAATTTTGAAAACAGGATCATTTGATTTTATTTATTTTATCTTCAATGATTTCTATTACAAAAATATGAGAGAGGGAATAAAATGACTTTCCCAAAATAAAGAAATATTGAGGATTTAATAAAAAAATCAATTAAGATTTTATTTTGGTTTTATTTGCTATTTTATTTGAATTTACGAAAAATGTGCATTTTTCAAAATTGCATTTAGGCCCCCAAATAAATGTTCATCCTGTGCGGCTTGATTTTAGAAGCCGGGGAAAATTTATTTCGGGATTTTTGGAGTCCGTTTAGTATTCCTTTTGTTTTTCTTTTCTGAGCGTAACTATTTATAAAAAAACGCAACCGACCTAACGGGCCGTGTCCGACACGGACACTAGGCCCGTCCGGCTTTATAAGCCGAGTAGCCCAGCCCGGGACCTCCCAAACCCTAGCGCCGCCGCCGCCTTCGCCGCCGCCGCCCCGCGCCGCCGCCGACCGCCGGATCCGTCGCTGGAGGTAGACCTCGCGGCCACCGGTTTTTCCCGAAAAACCGTTCAGTTTTTCCGATGGTTTTGTTCGTTTTTTTAGTTTCGGTTTTTCTTAAATAGATCGGTTTTTCCAGTTTATTTAAATAAACTGGAAAACCGCGCCGCCGCCGACCACCGCCGCCGACCGCCGGATCCGTCGCCGGAGGTAGACCTCGCGGCCACCGGTTTTTCCCGAAAAACCGTTCGGTTTTTCCGATGGTTTTGTTTGTTTTTTTAGTTTCGGTTTTTCTTAAATAGATCGGTTTTTCCAGTTTATTTAAATAGATCGGTTTTTCTTAAATAGATCGGTTTTTCGTCCATTCGTTCGTTTAACGAACGTTCATCGTTTTTCTTTTTCTCGGATTAAATCCGCGATTTTTCAGATTGCAATTTCTGATCCGATTTCCGTTTTAGTCTAACTTTTCGCTCGTTTATCGGAATCAGGCGATTCAAGCGCCTGGAGTTTCGTATCGAAACCCTCTTTCCGATTAACCAACTCAAACAAGTTTTTGCCACTGTAAAAATTTCCCTAGATCCAGAATAGTAAACGAAGCTTGTTTCTTTTGTCGTTTGTCTTTTGTTGCTTCGTTCGATTTGATTCTTTTTGCCAACCGAAGTTCTTAAGTTGAACTTTCTGGCTAGATCCCTTATTTGAGTTTTACCTATGCATTAGTCGAGTACTTATTGTATGCTTGTTGTTTGCGATAGAGTACCCGAAGTGCACCGCTTGCTACTTCGAATCGCTAGGTTTCCCGGATCATCAGCAAGGCAAGTAACACTTTGATCATGTTTTCCCTCTACCCAGTTTTATTGCATTAGATCAATCCTCACACAATTGCATGATTAGGATCTAAATAAATTGTGGGTTTGGGAAGTAGTTGAGGTAGTACCTATTACCTGTTATTATCAAACCTTTGGGAGTTACTTCTATGTTTGCTTATTATGCCATGCTATGCTAGTAGACGTGGATTGGGTGAGTGTTTCCATGACAGATGTGAGATTGTTAATTAATGGTTTATCTAAGGTGGCAACTTAAATACACATCTGGGTGGATTGAGGAACCTGGGTATTCCAGCGATTGATGAAGACATGTACCTAGGGTAGGGACACGGACCTGACCAAAGAGTCCTACCCTAGGACACCCCTAGGAGAAGTCACCTTTCAATCGACTTAAAGGTATCCCACTCGACGGACTCAAGACACTCGACCAGAAAGCTATCACTCGACCATGAAGCCAACCACTCGACCGCCAGGAGACCTACAATCACTCCGCAGGCAAACGGTCAGCTGTTAAGTAGTTTTTATGGTCACCATAGCACTTTATTAGGGGCGTTACCAGTAACGCCCAACCTTAAATGTACCTTAAACCCTGCATTACTGAGGGCAGGAGGGGGCCGGCAAACTCTATATAAGCCACCCCCCTCCTCAGTATGAAGGGTTCGCACCCCTGTTATTCACACGCCAGTAATCCAGTCGACCGCCTCCAGGCACCGAGACGTAGGGCTGTTACTTCCTCCGCGAAGGGCCTGAACTCGTACATCTTGGTGTGTTTACAACTTCCCAATAGCTGAGATCTAGCCTCTCCATACATACCCCCCTACATCACTGTCAGAGTTAGAACCACGACAGTTGGCGCCCACCTTGGGGCAGGAATCTTAGCGCCTGATTGTAGAAGTTGCGATTTTTCCGATCCCTTTAATCATGGTTTCGTGCGGAGTTTTGGCAGAGGGCCGCGAGATCCGTCTCGGCGCGCTCACGTTCATCGCCGACGACTCCGCCTGGCTTCAAGAGGCGCCACTCGACGTCGATGCGCTTCCCGTCCGTGGTGCGACACATTTCCGCGCATTAGTTCGTGGCGTCCTCCTGCGGCAGCCGTCGACCCAGTATCGGCCGGCCCCCGTATCGCCTCCCCGCTCTGTCTCCCACCAGCGCAAGGGCTCCGGTCGGTCGAGACTTCAGAGGTGGGTGAGGTATGCCGTGGCTCGCCAGTCGGCCACCCCGCAAGTCGCGGCAATCGAGCCCGACGAATCCCTCTGCGGCCTGTTCGACCTGTCGACTGGCTCCGCGGAGACCGCATCCGAGTGCGACAGCAGCGACCCAGCAGCTGAGATCCTGGCGGTCGATGGAACGCACAGTCCTCCCGGTTTCCCTCACGCTGATGGGGGCGTGGGCGGGGGCGGCCCATCGCATCCCCACGATGAGTATCTCCCCAAACCTCTCACGTCATCACAGCGAGAGGAGCTTCGCCGCCAGAACACGGACGCCCTCCGCACCCCTATCGTCGGAGAATCCCCCGAGGCCCGGGCCTTGGAGGACGCGCGTTTGGCTAATTTGGCCGAGCGCACTCGACTGGAGAATCTCCAGCGAGCACTCGACGAGCGAGCGCGTCAGCGCGCTCCCGAGTCCAGTCGACGCCAGCTCTTCCCGCCGACGCAGGTATATCGAACCCCAGTTCAGAATTTGGCCGCTGCGGCCCGTATAGCAGAATCAATTCAGCCCTCCCAGTCGGAGGCTGGCAGGGGCTTGTTACAGATCAGAGCGTTGCTCCGGGCGGCGGGAAACCAGAATTCCGCTGTTTCTTAGTCGCGGAATAGGATCCACAGTCGATCCGTTGCAACCGATACGGTCCAGTCGGCTCACAGCCCGCGGTCGCCCCCGAGGCGTGAGGGACGTGGCGACCGGCATGATCAGTACAGAAGGAACGAGCAGTATGATCACCGATCCGATCGTGATGATCGACGTCGAGTGCCAACCCCTCCCCGAGGAGCGGGTCATATGCGCCTCGACATCGAGATGACAGGCGCCCTCATAGTGTTGGGCAGAGGGTTCCCGTCGACCCCAGGGACCCAGGCTTTGACACGAGATCTGTCCTCGCTCAAGGCTTGGTTGACAGGAACAGGGCTCATCGGGAAGGCCAGAACAGAGATGCGCCCGCCAGCAGCAGAGTACATGCTTCAGGGCCAGAGTGTTTCAGTCGAGCCATCAGAGCCGCAGTGATTCCTCCCAATTTCAGGCTGGCGACTGGAATCAGCAAGTTCACCGGTGAATCTAAGCCTGACACTTGGCTCGAAGATTACCGAGTGGCTGTACAGATTGGCGGTGGCAATGATGAGGTGGCCATGAAGCATTTACCTCTCATGTTAGAGGGCTCAGCCAGAGCGTGGCTAAGTCAGTTGGCACCCAGCAGCATTTACACTTGGGAGGATCTCTCCCGAGTGTTTATCACAACTTTTGAAGGAACATGCAAGCGACCTGCAGGCCTTTCAGAGTTGCGGTCTTGCGTGCAGAAGCCGAATGAAACCCTGAGGGAATACATCCAGAGGTGGATCACACTGCATCACTCGGTTGAGAATGTGCCAGACCATCAAGCAGTCTGTGCCTTCAAGGAAGGCGTTAAATACAGAGAGTTGAATCTGAAGTTCGGTCGAACTGGAGAGATGTCTCTGAATCGGATGATGGAGATTGCCACCAAGTACGCTAATGGTGAAGACGAGGACCGACTCCGGAGTGGCAAGCACAAGGCAGTCGCCCAAGAAACCGGAGGAAATTCCAGTCGGAAACAGAAGCGGAAGGCCGAGCCAGCCGCTCCTGGGGAGGCCCTGGCCGTAGCCCAGGGAAACTTCAAGGGAAAACCCAAGGGCACCTGGAAGCCCAAGAAAGTCAAGGATCAGGATGGAAACGATGTTTTGGACCTGCCGTGTCACATCCACACCAAGAAAGATGAAGAGGGTAATTTTATTTACCCAAAGCATACCACTCGACAGTGCCGGCTCCTAATCCAGCAGTTTCAAGGCAAACAGTCCAAGGATAAGGAAAAAGAGTCAGACAGAGTCGAGGACAAGGAAGATAGCGACGACGGATACCCCCAAATCAATTCCACCCTAATGATTTTTGCTGATGTCGAAAGCAAAAGTCGACTGAAAGTCATCAACCGTGAGGTGAATATGCTTGCTCCGGCAACACCCAGTTATCTGAAGTGGTCTCAGACTGCCATCACGTTCGACCAGTCTGATCACCCTACGCACATTGCCACCCCTGGGAGGCAAGCGTTGGTGGTCGATCCAATTGTCGAAGGCACTCGACTGACCAAAGTCTTGATGGATGGTGGCAGTGGCCTGAACATACTGTACGCAGAAACTTTGAAAGGAATGGGCATTCCGATGTCCAGACTGAGTACCAGTAACATGAGCTTCCACGGAGTCATTCCTGGCAAGAAAGCCGAATCACTCGACCAGATTGCTCTTGATGTGGTTTTCGGTGATTCAAAGAATTACCGCAAGGAAAAGTTGACATTCGAGGTTGTGGACTTCCAAAGTGCTTATCATGCCATTTTGGGCAGGCCAGCTTACGCACGCTTCATGGCTCGACCATGTTACATGTACCTCAAACTGAAGATGCCTGACCCTAAAGGGGTAATCACTGTTACAGGCAATCGGAAGAAGGCAGAAGAGTGCTTTCAGAAAGGCTCAAAGATTGCAGATGCTCAGATGGCAGTGGTCGAGCTGCAAGAGTACCAAAAGGCTGCCGATCCGAGTGAATTGCTACAGGCCAAGAAGCCTGCTTCAGAGTCAGCTTTTCAGTCGTCCGGTGAAACAAAGACAGCTCACATTCACCCGACTGACCCCGACGCTACTCCGACTCACATCTCGACGACGCTCGACTCCAAATAGGAAGAAGCGCTCATCCAGTTCCTCCGTGAGAACTGGGACGTCTTCGCATGGAAGCCTTCTGACATGCCTGGAGTTCCCAGGGGGCTGGCTGAGCACCGTCTACGAGTCGACCCGAAGTTCAAGCCTGTGAAAGAACATCTTCGACGGTCCGCCGTCCAGAAGAGGAAAGCCATTGGCGAGGAGGTGGCTCGGCTCTTAGCAGCGGAGTTCATCCGAGAGATTTACCACTCCGAGTGGCTCGCCAATGTCGTCATGGTCCCCAAGAAGGACAAGTCACTTCGCATGTGCATTGATTTCAAACATATCAATCAGGCCTGCCCGAAAGATCATTTCCCTCTCCCCCGCATCGACCAGATAGTGGACTCGACCGCGGGATGTGAGCGTTTGTCTTTTCTAGATGCTTATTCAGGGTACCATCAGATCCGTCTGTATGGACCCGACGAGATCAAAACAGCTTTCATCACTCCATTCGGATGCTTCTGTTACGTCACCATGCCGTTCGGCCTCAAGAACGCCGGAGCCACGTTCATGAGAATGATTCAGAAGTGTCTACTCACTCCAATCAGTCGGAATGTGGAGGCATACATGGATGATATTGTGGTCAAGTCACGGAAAGGTTCCGACCTGCGGGCTGACCTTGCTGAAACTTTTGCCAACCTCAGGAGGTATGATATCAAGCTCAATCCATCAAAGTGCACGTTCAGAGTTCCAGGTGGAAAGTTACTCAGTTTTCTCGTTTCCGAACGGGGGATCGATGCCAATCCTGAAAAGGTTGGCACCATACTCCGGATGAAGCGTCCTGTACGCGTGCACGATGTCCAAAAGCTTACAGGCTGCTTGGCCGCTCTAAGTCGATTCATTTCTCGTCTCGGTGAAAAGGCGTTGCCTCTTTACCGACTGATGAAGAAGTCTGACAAGTTCGAGTGGACTCCAGAAGCTGACGCAGCATTTGCAGAGCTCAAAGCTCTGCTCACCACCCACCCGGTCCTTGCTGCCCCAATCAGCAAAGAGCCTCTGCTGCATTACATTGCAGCCACAGGACAAGTTGTCAGTACAGTACTTACGGTCGAGCGGGAAGAAGAAGGAAAGGCCTTCAGAGCTCAGCGCCCAGTCTATTATCTGTCTGAAGTTTTGACCCCTTCAAAACAAAGATACCCTCACTACCAGAAGCTTGTATATGGGATTTACATGACCACGAAGAAGGTTGCACATTACTTCTCTGACCACTCCATTACAGTCGTCAGCGACGCCCCACTGTCAGAGATTCTGCACAACAGAGATGCAACTGGTCGAGTGGCCAAGTGGGCGATTGAACTCCTTCCCTTAGATATCAAGTTTGAAGCAAAGAAGGCTATCAAGTCCCAAGCAATCACAGATTTCATCACCGAGTGGATTGAACAGCAACTTCCGACTCAAGTTCACTCGGAGCACTGGACCATGTTCTTCGATGTATCTAAGATGCTGAATGGTTCCGGTGCTGGGGTAGTTCTAGTCTCCCCCAAAGGAGATAAGCTCAGATATGTTCTCCAAATTCACTTCGATTCCTCCAATAATGAAGCAGAGTATGAAGCACTTTTGTATGGGTTGCGCATGGCCATTTCACTCGGCGTCCATCGCCTCATGGTCTATGGCGACTCAGATTTGGTGGTTAATCAGGTGATGAAGGAGTGGGACGTCAGAAGTCTGGCTATGACTGGTTATTGCAATGCAGTGAGAAAGCTAGAAAAGAAATTCGAGGGGTTAGAGCTTCATCACATCCCCCGACTGAAAAATCAAGCAGCTGATGATCTGGCAAAGATAGGCTCCAAGAGAGAAGCCATTCCCAGCAATGTGTTTTTGGAGCACATCCGCTCGCTGTCAGTCCAGGAGGATCCTTTCACAGAAGAAGCCCCGCAATCGAAAAGTGCCACAGATCTGACTGAAGTCGAAGTTCCTGCTGTGGTCGACCTAATCATGGAAGTCTTGGCAATCACTCCCGACTGGACGATACCGTACATCACGTATATCCTAAAGAAAGAGCTCCCAGAGGACGAGGAAGAGGCTCGACAGATCGTCCGCCGATCCAAGGCCTTCACAGTCATAAAGGGGAAGTTGTATAGAGAAAGCGCGACTGGAATCGGTCAGAAGTGCATAACACCAGAAGAAGGTCGGATAATCCTTGATGATATCCACTCGGGGACCTGTGGCCACCATGCGTCCACTCGGACCATTGTGGCTAAAGCATACCGAGCGGGATTTTACTGGCCTAGAGCAAATGAGATGGCAAAAGAGATAGTCGTCAAGTTTGGAGGGTGCCAGTTCTACTCCAACATGTCACACAAGCCTGCATCAGCCCTGAAGACCATTCCACTCGTCTGGCCCTTTGATGTTTGGGGACTAGACATGGTTGGTCCACTGAGAACAGGCAGAAGTGGTTTCACTCATGTGCTTGTGGAAGTCGACAAGTTTACCAAATGGATTGAAGCTAAGCCTATCAAGAATCTTGATGCTTGCACTGCTATCAGTTTCGTCAGAGGGCTAACATTCAGATATGGAGTCCCGCATAGCATCATCACTGACAATGGGTCAAACTTTGATTCGGACAAGTTCAGAGCTTTTTGCGCCTCTCAAGGCACTCGAGTCGACTACGCATCGGTCGCCCATCCCCAGTCGAATGGACAAGTCGAAAGAGCAAATGGTCTGATTCTCAAAGGACTAAAGCCTCAACTGATGCGTGATCTCAAGCATGCGGCAGGTGCTCGGGTCGACGAGCTTCCGTCAGTTCTGTGGGGATTGAGGACCACCCCTAACAGGTCGACTGGAAGAACTCCATTCTTTCTGTTTTACGGAGCCGAAGCGGTTCTGCCAAGTGATCTTCTTCACAACGCGCCCCGAGTCGAGCTTTACACCGAAGATGAAGCAGAACAGGCCCGGCAAGACGCAGTCGACCTCCTAGAAGAAGAGACGGAGATGGCCATGATCAGATCGACCATTTATCAGCAAGACTTGCATCGATTCCACGCCCGGAATGTGAAGAGTCGAGCCTTCCAAGAAGGAGATTTGGTCCTCCGAGTGGATCAACAGAAACCACACAAGCTTGCTCCTACTTGGGAAGGCCCCTTCATCATCACCAGAGTCCTCCACAATGGAGCGTATCACCTCTACAATGTTGATCGCCAGATCGACGAGCCACGAGCTTGGAATGCGGAACTACTCCGCCCCTTTTACACTTGAGCTCTCCCTTGGACGAGATGTAATAAGAAAAATTCCTGCAGTTCGTTTTTATCAAAGGCAAGAGTGTTCCATTAATTGTTGTCACTTTTGTTTACATACGAAATCCCCCAGTGGGTGACTTAGCTGCGAATCCGTTTCGCCTAAGTTTGAAAAAATCCTACCGAGTGGAGAGCAAACCTCCCACTCGGGGGCTTAGCTGCAGCCCAGTGCTCGCCTAAGTATTGAAAAAATCCTACCGAGTGGAGAGCAAACCTCCCACTCGGGGGCGTAGCTGCAGCCCAGTGCTCGCCTAAGTTTGAAAAAATCCTACCGAGTGGAGAGCGATCCTCCCACTCGGGTGCTTAGCTGCAGTCCAGCACTCGCCTAAGTTCTCTCACTTAGAGACTTAGCTGCAGTCCGACACTCGCCTAAGTTTGAAAAAATCCTACCGAGTGGAGAGAGATCCTCCCACTCGGGGGCTTAGCTGCAGTCCAGCACTCGCCTAAGTTCTCTCACTTAAAGACTTAGCTGCAGTCCGGCACTCGCCTAAGTTTGAAAAAATCCTACCAAGTGGAGAGCAAACCTCCCACTCGGGGGCTTAGCTGCAGCCCAGCACTCGCCTAAGTTCTCTCACTTAGAGACTTAGCTGCAGTCCGGCACTCGCCTAAGTTTGAAAAAATCCTACCGAGTGGAGAGCGATCCTCCCACTCGGGGGCTTAGCTGCAGTCCAGCACTCGCCTAAGTTCTCTCACTTAGAGACTTAGCTGCAGTCTGGCACTCGCCTAAGTTTGAAAAAATCCTACCGAGTGGAGAGCAAACCTCCCACTCGGGGGCTTAGCTGCAGTCCGGCACTCGCCTAAGTTTGAAAAAATCCTACCGAGTGGAGAGCAAACCTCCCACTCGGGGGCTTAGCTGCAGCCCAGCACTCGCCTAAGTTCTCTCACTTAGAGACTTAGCTGCAGTCCGGCACTCGCCTAAGTTTGAAAAAATCCTACCGAGTGGAGGCTATCCTCCCACTCGGGGGCTTAGCTGCAGTCCAGCACTCGCCTAAGTTCTCTCACTTAGAGACTTAGCTACAGTCCGGCACCCGCCTAAGTTTGAAAAAATCCTACCGAGTGGAGAGCGATCCTCCCACTCGGGGGCTTAGCTGCAGTCCAGCACTCGCCTAAGTTCTCTCACTTAGAGACTTAGCTGCAGTCCGGCACTCGCCTAAGTTTGAAAAAATCCTACCGAGTGGAGAGCAAACCTCCCACTCGGGGGCTTAGCTGCAGCCCAGTGCTCGCCTAAATGTTGAAAAAATCCTACCGAGTGGAGAGCAAACCTCCCACTCGGGGGCTTAGCTGCAGCCCAGTGCTCGCCTAAGTGTTTAAAAATCCTACCGAGTGGAGAGCAAACCTCCCACTCGGGGGCTTAGCTGCAGCCCAGTGCTCGCCTAAGTGTTTAAAAATCCTACCGAGTGGAGAGCAAACCTCCCACTCGGGGGCTTAGCTGCAGCCCAGTGCTCGCCTAAGTGTTTAAAAATCCTACCGAGTGGAGAGCAAACCTCCCACTCGGGGGCTTAGCTGCAGCCCAGTGCTCGCCTAAGTGTTTAAAAATCCTACCGAGTGGAGAATAAACCTCTCACTCGGAGGCTTAGCTACAACCCAGTGCTCACCTAAGTACAAGACTCGACCCAATCCGTGAGTCGACTGCTAACTCCCCCTTCGGAATTGCGCCGCAAATACAAGGTCATTCCGAGTGAAGATCAAGTTCCACTCGACGAATCAAACCATGAAGATGCCCAACGAGAAATCAATTTCGGATAAAGCCTAAAAGGTCCCAGACCTCAAAGTACTCGAGCCCGCGGCTCGGCAAAGTTTAACTGTTACAAGTCCACTCGGCATCCCGAGGCAAATTTAAGGCAGAGTTTAACGGTTACAAATCCACTCGGCATTCCGAGGTAAATTTAAAGTTTTTCACTCCTCAGGAGGAGGACTGGAAGGGGCGACGAACTCATCCAAGTCGATCTCGTCGGCAATACGGGTGGCAGCGGCGATGAAAGTCTCCATGAAGTCTTGAAAGCTGTGCTTCCTGGTATTTGCAACTTGGATGGCCGCCAGCTTTTCTGCTCACGCCTCCTTGTAATGGACGCGGACTAGAGACAGAGCGACATCAGCACCACATCTAGCAGAAGATTTCTTCCATTCCGCCACTCGACCTGGGACTTCGTTAAGTCGAGCCATCAGAGACTCGAGGTCGTTCTGAAGCGTCGTCCCAGGCCAGAGTGATGTGTCGATCCGCGAAATTGCAACTTTCAGCCGAGCCAGATAATCAACGACGCTGGTAACACGAGACTCCAGTCAGAGCACGTTCATGGCAGCCTCGTCCTTCACGAGAGAATTGGCGGGATCCAAGCCTGGCTCCACTCGATCGGTTTCCTCTTCGAAGTTCTGGCAGAATTCTGCGAACATGATTCAAGAATAAGACAGTGGCCGTACGCGGGCTCGGCAACTACAAGACAGTCAGGTTGGAATAATTACCTTCGAGCATGACGAACAGCTTCTTGGCGAGCCCTCCGAGATAAGCCTCCAGATCTTTCGCCTTCCCCGCCAGCTCGCCCGCCTTGTCGTGCAGAGTCATCTTCTCCTTCTTCAGTCGACTGGCATCTCGATTAGCTGTCTCAAGAGCAGCTTTCAGTCTAGAGTTCTCCTCTTCAAGAGTCCCGACCGAAGCCAGCTTCTCTTCTGCGAGCTTTGTTTTGCTCAAGGCCTCCTTCAGTGCCTCTGCAAGGTCTTGATCCTTCTTCTTCAGAGCTTCCTCCAGTTTATCTGCGGCGCGTCGAGTGGAACCAACATCAAGAATGGACAGGAAAGAAAAGCCACCTGTTAAGAATAGAGAACCTCACCAGCCATACCTTTTGCCTCTTCTTGCGCCTTCTTCAAATTCTACTGAGCAAGCTGCAAGTTAAGGTTGAGCTGGATCTGCTGATTCTCCAACTTAGTATAGCGAGCTACAAGTTCGCAAGATTTCTGCAAAAAGAAAAATCCGTCGATAGACGTCCAAGATAAGTTGCTTCCAAGTAACTCAGAGACAATGATGACGTTTCTAAGACCACAGCCGAATCAAAAACATTCGACAATAGTCTCGGGGACTACACCCAGTGGGTGCACTCAGCGTGCCCCCACTGGTTTGAAAAAAAGAGAAAGAGAGAAAAAGTCGACTGCCCGCAGTCGACCGGATACAGTTCCACTCGACCTGACCCGACCAAACCGAGTGAAGAAATACAGCTACAGCAACACAATGAAAAGACTACAGTCGACTGCCAGTAGTCCACCATAGTCTCGGGGACTACACCCAGTGGGTGCACTTAGCATGCCCCCACTCGTCCAAGGATTGGCAGACACACCCAGTGGGTGTATAGATACAAAAGATCTTTGGAAAAGAGACTCTTCAAACAGCATATCATAATAGACCAAGTGTTGAGTCGACTGACCTGGACGTTGCTCTGAAGAGCCGAACTCGCGTCATAGGCTGCTTGGCTGGCCTCCCGAGCCATCTTCACTTGCTCCATCATGATCCCCGCCTGGCGTATAGCCTCCTTTGCAGCAGCCGCTTGGTCCTCAGGGACGGGGTATGCGGCAAAAAGTGAAGACGGATCCGCCGTCGACGACGAGGGCCGCGCACTCGCCAGGGGAGCGGCGAAGGTCACAGAAGCCCGAGCGGTGTCACCACCATCCCGAGCCACGGCCTCGGACCCCGGAGCGGATTGGGAGGTCTTGTCAGCCGACGCCCTCTTGTGCCTCCTCACTCTCAACGGACCGTTGTCGTTGTCATCCGGGAGGTCGATAACATGAGGAGGGGCTACAAAGGAAAAGTTCAATCGACCAGAGTTGCAGTAAATGATCAGTCGACTCAATACAGAACATTAGTAATCGTACCAGGGTTGGAGGTAGCAGCATCCTCCATCTCTTGGTCGTCACCCTTGGCGGAGACCTCAGAAGTAGCAGCACTGCAAAACTCGAAAGTCAGTCGGTTGGCTCAATGAATCGACCAAGGATCTGTCCATGGTCGACGAAGGAGAACAAGTTTTATTATTACCCAGAAATGGTAGGGACAGCTATCTTCATCTTGGGTAGAGCCTTGGGCGGCTTGGATACCGTCGTGCGTGGGAGCTTGGGGACCTTCCCAGTCGGCGTAGGAGAAGAGGTCCGAGGGCGTTTCGACGACTGCCCAACAGAAGCAGTCGCCTTGCCATGTTCCCGCGCTAGGTCGTGTGTGTGTGTTTGGACCGCCCCTCTGGGCGAGGGGGTTCGACCTCCTCCTCCTCCTCCTCTTCGCTGGAGTCGACATTGTCGTCTCCCTCTCCTTCACCGTCGGACTCCCACTCGCCTTGGTCGTCCCCGCTCTCACCTCCGCTTGCCTCCCCTTCCTCAGTTGGCCCCTGAGCCCCGTTGGGCGTCGAGTACATCTCGGTGGTCGCCTGGAAAACAATAAACAAGACGAAAGTCAATCGACCAACTCAAAGAAGACCAATGCAGAAAACAAGATTTCAGTCGGGAGCATTTTCAGTTGGAATGCAAAGAACAAGACATACCTGGTCCACTTCGTACGAGTTGTCTAGTGGAGTTACCCTCCTGGCTCCTCGGGGTTGTCTTTGTTCCCCGTGATGCTCGACAGCCACCCCTCCAGCATCTCGTCGGTGACCTCCTCCGGGTGGATCCGAGTGGTGTCATCAAGACCAGAATACAACCACATCGGGTGGTCACGGGCCTGGAGCGGTTGGATGCGCCTCTGGAGGAAGACCTCCGGTAGGTCCATCCCAGTCACACCCTCACGGACAAGCTCGA
The DNA here is from genome assembly GCF_003073215.2 of Triticum urartu. Taxonomy (NCBI): domain Eukaryota; kingdom Viridiplantae; phylum Streptophyta; class Magnoliopsida; order Poales; family Poaceae; genus Triticum; species Triticum urartu. Next base: position 175,152,207 of record NC_053025.1, on the reverse strand, counting down.
CCACTCGACCGGCCAGCACTTTGACTTGGGCCCTTTCCTCCGGCGTCACTTTCAGAGAAGCGGGTTTTTCAGCTCGGTCGAGGGAGAAAGGAGGAAGACCAGTCGACTGTCCTGGGGTCGCCTGGTCCTGACAGTAGAACCAGGTCGACTGCCAACCACGGACCGACTCCGGGAAAGTAATGGATGGAAAACAGCTCTTCCCCCTCGCCTGGATCGCCAAGCCCCCGCACAACTGGATCACCTGCGTCCTCTCGTCACTCGACTTGGCCTTCTTGACCGATTGAGAACGGCAAGTAAAGATGTGTTTGAAAAGTCCCCAATGGGGGCGGCAACACAAGAAAGCCTCACACATGGAAATGAAAGCGGCAAGGTAGACAATGGAGTTGGGAGTGAAGTGGTGGAGCTGCGCTCCGAAGAAGTTCAAGAAGCTCCGGAAAAAAGGATGGGGCGGCAGAGAAAACCCTCGGTCAATGTGGGTGGCTAGGAGCACGCACTCACCGTCGCGGGGTTGAGGTTCGATCTCTCCCCCCGGAAGACGCGCAGCTTGGTGGGGAATGACTCCCCCCTCGACCATGTCGTCGAGATCCTCTTGCCGGAGCACCGACGGCATCCAGTCACCCTGGATCCAACCTTTGGGCAAAGCGGTCCTAGAGGAAGATCCGCCCCGAGCTGACCTCTTCCCTTTCCCCGCCGCCGCCTTCTTCGCGCGCTCCAGAGCGGAGGTCTTGCTCTTCGTCATCGTCGCCGGCGAAGTCTCGCACGGGCCTGCTGCGCTGGGGCGGGAACGGAGGTGGCGGAAGGACTTGTGAAGGGGGAGAGGCGGAAGAAAGGAGGAGAAGAGAGCGCACTGCTTGGAAACCCCGAGCGGGCGATTTATAAGGGACCGCTTCCGAGTGGCTGACTGGTAGGCCTAGGCTATCCAGTCAAATCCCGCAGCAGACGCGCGCGCAGTACGTGGCGAAAAAGGCGACACGGGGATCGAGGAGCTTCCGCTTTATCGCTTCCGATTACTGCGGCCGCTCCCGTCCCGCGTGCTTCCCAAAATCCGAATCCCACGACATCCGCGGGCCACAAAAACAACTTGTCAAAATAGAAGACCCCGATCGCGCCGACGCTCGGTATGTCACAAACAAAGAAATTCACTCGACGAAAGGCCTGGAATGGATCAAGGCGACTGAAAAAGGTTGGCAACGTCATCCGTGACGATTGACCCAAAACGAGGCGCTCACGTAGCCCGAAGAACCAGTCAGAAAGATCTCCAACTCTTTCCCCACTCTAACCTCGATCCATTCGGGGGCTAATGATGAAGACATGTACCTAGGGTAGGGACACGGACCTGACCAAAGAGTCCTACCCTAGGACACCCCTAGGAGAAGTCACCTTTCAATCGACTTAAAGGTATCCCACTTGACGGACTTAAGACACTCGACCAGAAAGCTATCACTCGACCATGAAGCCAAGCACTCGACCGCCAGGAGACCTAAAATCACTCCGCAGGCAAACGGTCAGCTGTTAAGTAGTTTTTATGGTCATCATAGCACTTTATTAGGGGCGTTACCAGTAACGCCCAACCTTAAATGTACCTTAAACCCTGCATTACTGAGGGCAGGAGGGGGCCGGCGAACTCTATATAAGCCACCCCCCTCCTCAGTATGAAGGGTTCGCACCCATGTTATTCACACGCCAGTAATCCAGTCGACCGCCTCCGGGCACCGAGACGTAGGGCTGTTACTTCCTCCGCGAAGGGCCTGAACTCGTACATCTTGGTGTGTTTACAACTTCCCAATAGCTGAGATCTAGCCTCTCCATACATACCCCCCCTACATCACTGTCAGAGTTAGAACCACGACAGCGATTGCCTGTTTTCTTTATGGACTGCCACCCAGGCTCAAAGGGATCATGAGATTATTCATGCTAGAAACTTCCGTGTGCAGCCACAAGCTATTATGGGCACTAGCATAGTTGACTAAGTTGTGCGAACTCTTACAGTGGTAGACTAGCAGATGTAGGGGAAAGTAGGTGTAACGGTCTACCCGATCGTAAGGTGCTAGCGCTTCTGAAAGACTATGTCTCGGTCATCCGTCTTCTCAAATACCATGCAGTGCGAGAAACCAAACGGAGGCGATTGAGTCTTGTGGGGAAAAGTGCGCAAACCTCTGTAGAGTGTATAAACTAATCATGATTAGCCGTGTCCCCGGTTATGGACATCTTGAGTATCTAGTACTTGGATTATCATGTGAATCTCAACATGTTACTCTAAAATTAATTTTGTTGGGTTTGTTTAATGATGATGCTTAATTGGGATTGAGAATGTTGTCAACCATTCTCAATGTTTAACAACTACCATGATAGTTAAATAAAATTTATTCCTTTGCAATAGGGAAAATTGGCTTTATGAAAAACTGTAACCATAGAGCTTTCCACCAGCCAAATATGCATATAGAATAGCCTGTTTCATTCCATTACTCTCTATGTGTTACTTTGCCAGCATATTCCATGTGCTGACCCGTTTCGGGCTGCAACGTTAATGTTGCAGACTTTTTAGACGACGGTTAAGGAGTTTTAGGGTCGTGGTTCTATACTCAGTGATGCCGTTGGAGTTGATGGACTCACTTATCTTCCAAGCCTTCTGCTGTTATCGTTATTAGATGGCCTTAAGCCATATTTATTGTAATAAGCTGTCTTTTGAGGCACTCGATGTAATAAGTGTGTGATTGCTACTCTGTTATAAATCTTTCAAGTACTGTGTGGTGTCAGCATTACTGATCCAGGGATGACACCTGAGCACAGAGATTAGACCGTTTGAGGTCTGGTCGCTACAAGATGGTATCAGAGCACACGCTGATTGTAGGACACGACCACTAAGCTAAAGACCTAGATCACTACTCACTCTCTTCTCTCTCCGACTCCTCATCTTTTCTATTCTTTTAGGATGGCGGATGCAAGGAACAAGTTCACTCAACCGGAGGAAGATACACCCTTTGGACGTCACTTGAAGGAAGTCACTAGATACCTGAACATAGGAGTACCAAGCTTCACCGGAACCTACAACGCCACTTTACCTGAAGAAGAGCACTGGATGATTCAAGTTCAAGTTCCAGGAAGGACATTCATGCCAGTCACTGAGCCCATAGAGTTTTATTTTGATGCACCAACTTGGAGTCTAGGAAAGAGTATGGCAGCTCACATTGCCATGGGCGCATTGGAGAAGTCTACCACAATGATCTCAAGGATACTATCTACCAGATTTGTGGGCGCCGAGATGAGCACTGGGAGATGATCAACACCAGGAAGGATAGATCAGTCGCAGCTTTTATCCAGGAGCTAAACCAGCACATTCGACGTCAGGAAAACCAGATGTGCACCGACATGATAGATCTGAAGAAGGCAAGGACAAGAATCAAGGGACTGGAGGAAAAACTCAAGGCTACACGTGAAGATTATGAAGAGGAAATCGAAGTACTAGGGGATAAGAATGCCGACCTAACAATGAAGCTAGCAATATATATAGGAGGCCCTACACCAGTAGAAGAAGATGAAGAACCCAAGGAGATTCGCCCGGAAGACTACATCATCATCGACGACACCGACTTGGATACAGATGATAGCGATGATGACTATGTTGATGAAGCTGGAGCAGATATAATGGAGTCTGCAACCGAAGAATATTTCTAGTAGACCACCTCATCAGTAGTAGTAGTCCACCATGTAAATATAGTAGTCCGAGCACTTTTGCGATAGTTAGATCATTTGTATGCCCTTGTTTGATTGATTGAATGAAGTGAATTGTTTGCTTTTGCCTCATGTGCATATGGGTAGTGTATTCTCTTTAGACCCCTCTATTCTTAAATCTCATCTTTTCTAAAAACCTCAGTTGCCTCCGAGACGTGACCCCGGATTTACCTTTCCACCGGAGCTCACCCAGTTGATCCAGCAACAGAACACATTGATGCAGTTGCTAGTCCAGAATCAGAATCAGGGGAACAACAACAACAACCCACCACCACCACCACCTATTGATCACTTAGCCCTTTTTCTTAGGCTGAATCTGTCGGTGTTTTCCAGTAGCACCGAGCCGATAGTAGGAGATGATTGGCTCCGCAAGATAGCTAGAGAGTTAACCACAGCAGGATGCACAGATGCGGAAAGGTGAAGTTTGCCGCGAATCAGCTTGAAGGACTCGTAGCATCATGGTGGGAGAATTTCACAGCCACTTTCCCTGTCGACACTGTCACGTGGGACCAGTTTCAGCAGGCTTTTCGAACTGCCCATGTTTCAGCAGGAGCTATGGCCATGAAGAAGCGAGAGTTTCGCAACTTGCGGCAAGGAGGACGGACAGTTGGCTAGTATGTGGAGGACTTTAGTAAATTAGCACGTTATGCCCCAGATGACGTTGCTACGGATGCAGCTAAGCAGGAGAAGTTTCTGGAAGGACTGAATGATGAGTTGAGCATGCAGTTGATGGTAGCCACCTTCAACAACTACCAGGAGTTGGTAGATCGTGCTCTCATGATTGAAGGGAAGTAGCAGCAGATTGAGAATCACAAGAGGAAGTATGGACAAGGGAAGCACAATTCAGGAGCTCAGCAGAAGCCACATTTTACCCCTAGACCGGGAGGACATTTTCAGCATACCCATGGAGGAGGTAACTCGCACAATCACAATGGCACCAAGAATGGTAATGGGAATGGAGGAAGCAATGGCCAGAACCGCACCAACCCATCAACCCCAGCCAAGAGAGACCTGAGCCAAGTCACTTGTTTTAAGTGCCAGAAGACCAGACATTATGCCAATGAATGTCCAGAATCATAGAATGGAAATGGCAATGGAAGCTCTGGGAAGAAGCCGAACCCTTTCAATAGGGGACAGGTGAACCACGTTAACATGGAGGAGGTTGAAGAGCAGCCGGATGCAGTAAACGGTAAGTTTTTGGTTAAGTCATTTACTGCACTTGTTCTTTTTGATACTAGTGCATCACATTCATACATATGAAGGGGATTTGTGGATAAGTATAACCTGCCCACCAAAGTACTTAGAACACCTATGTTAGTAAGCTCACCAGGAGCGGAGTATATGGCTAGCCAAGGATGTTTTCAAGTGCCATTAAGTATAGGTAGGCATGTTTTCCCCTCAGATTTGATAATATTGGAATCACAAGGTTTGGATGTAATTCTGAGTATGGATTGGTTGTCGATGTATGGAGGAAACATCGATTGCGCCAGTAAGTCAATCTTGCTTACCACCCCATAAGGGAGAAGGATCAAGTATGTATCCCGACATGAGCCGAAGAGGACTCAAGTAAATTGTTTAACAGGAGTTGTGCAGGAGGAAGTACCAGTAGTGAAGGATTTCCCTGATGTATTTCCAGAAGAGTTGCTAGGCATGCCACCGGATAGAGATATTGAGTTTTTGATTGAGCTTTTGCCAGGCACAGGGCCAATATCTAAGAGACCATATAGGATGCGTGCAAAGGATTTGGTGGAGATTAAGAAGCAAATTAAGTAGTTACTGGATAAAGGATATATTCGCCCAAGTTCTTCGCCTTGGGGATCGCCAGTACTTCTAGTGGAGAAGAAGGATGGATCGTTAAGGATGGTTGTTGATTATCGAGGATTGAATGAAGTAACCATCAAGAACAAGTACCCACTACCAATGATCAATGATCTGTTTGATCGATTGCAAGGAGCTAGGGTATTTTCCAAGATCGACCTGCGATCAGGATACCACCAGTTGAAGATTCGAGAACAGGATATACCTAAGACGGCTTTTACCACCAGGTATGGGATGTACGAGTATACCGTTATGTCAGTTGGTTTGACTAACGCACCTGCATATTTTATGAACATGATGAACAAGGTGTTTATGGAGTTCTTGGATAAGTTCGTTGTAGTGTTCATTGATGATATCTTGGTTTACTCGAAGAATGAAGAGGATCATAAGGAGCATTTGCGTTTGGTTCTTGGAAAGCTCAGAGAACATCAGTTATATGCCAAGTTTAGCAAATGTGAGTTTTGGTTGAAGGAAGTTGGATTTCTCGGACATGTTATATCCGGAGAAGGTATAGTAGTAGATCCCACTAAAGTTGATAGTGTGACCAAGTGGGAAGTGCCAACAACAGTTGGAGAGATCCGGAGTTTTCTTGGACTCGCAGGATACTACCGGAGGTATATTGAGAATTTCTCAAAGATTGTGAAGCCTATGACGGAGTTGTTGAAGAGGGATGCCAAGTTCATATGGACTAAGGAATGTGAGGCGAGTTTCCAGGAGTTGAAGAAACATTTGGTTACCTCACCAATGTTGATTTTGCCAGACCAGACCAAGGATAATGTGGTTTATTGCGACGCTTCACGTCAAGGACTTGGAGCAGTGCTTATGCAGGAAGGAAGAGTTGTTTCATATGCCGCACGACAGCTTAAGCCCCATGAGTTGAATTATGCTACGCATGATTTGGAGTTAGCAGCCGCAGTGCATGCGTTGAAGACTTGGAGACATTTTCTGATTGGAAACCATTGCAAGGTGTACACGGATCATAAGAGTTTGAAGTATATTTTCACACAGAAGGAGTTGAACCTTAGACAAAGGAGATGGTTGGAGCTCATCAAGGATTATGATATGAAATTGCATTATCACCCCGGAAAGGCTAACGTAGTAGCTGACGTGTTAAGCCGTAAGAGCCATGTCAACACCCTAATGACGGGAGATTTACCAGGGGAGTTAGCCGAAAATCTTCGAGAACTATGTTTGGAAATAGTTCCAAGAGGATATGTAGCAGCATTGGAGATTCAGTCTACTTTGATGGATAAGATCAGAGAAGCCCAGAAGAATGATAAGGAGATTGCTTCTATTAAGGAGAAAATGAGCAAAGGAAAAGCTAAGGGATTTCGTGAGGATGAGCACGATACCTTATGGTTTGAAGACCGTGTGTATGTGCCTAATGATTCGGAGATCAGGAAGTAAATTTTACAAGAGGCCCATGATTCACCATATTCGATTCACCCAGGAAATACCAAGATGTATTTGGATTTGAAGGATATTTTTTGGTGGGCCGGAATGAAGAAGGATATTGTGGAATATGTAGCGGTTTGTGATGTATGTTAGAGAGTTAAGGAAGAGCATCAGAAGCCAGCAGGATTATTACAGCAATTGTCGATACCCGAATGGAAGTGGGATAAGATAGGCATGGATTTTATTACAGGATTGCCTAGAACACGTTCAGGCTATGACTCGATATGGGTTGTAGTCGATCATTTGACAAAGGTAGCTCATTTCATTCCAGTAAAGACTACCTATACAAGTGCAAAGTTGGCAAAGATATACATGACTAGAATCGTTTGTCTGCATGGAGTTCCAAGGAGCATAGTGTCAGATAGAGGAACCCAATTTACCTCAAAGTTCTACAATCAGTTGCATGAGACTTTGGGTAACAGACTGGAGTTTAGCACAGCTTTCCACCCACAGACAGATGGACAGACTGAAAGAGTCAATCAGATTTTGGAGGATATGCTAAGAGCTTGTGCGCTAGATTACGGATCTAGCTGGGACGAGAATTTGCCGTATGCAGAGTTCTCTTACAACAACAGCTATCAATCCAGTTTGAAGATGGCCCCTTTCGAAGCCTTGTACAGAAGGAGGTGCAGGACCCCATTGTCCTGGGATGAAGTTGGAGACCGCCAGTTGTTTGGACCGGATCTGATAAGGGAGTCTGAACAGAAAGTGAAATTGATTCGTGATAGGCTCAAGGTAGCCCAATCCAGGCAGAAGAGCTACACAGATTCTAAACGCAAGGAGACAGTTTACGAAGTCGGAGACCGAGTTTATCTTCGAGTATCTCCACTTCGAGGAGTTAAGCGCTTTGGAGTTAAGGGAAAGTTAGCACCACGTTTTGTAGGCCCATACAAGGTTTTGGAGCGTATGGGAGAAGTTGCCTATAAGTTGGAATTGCCCGAAGGATTGTCGGGAGTTCATGACGTGTTCCATGTATCCTAGTTGAAGAAGTGCCACGCAGAGATGGCTGACATACCGCTGAGAGATACGGTATCACTGGAAGCAATTCAGTTGGACAGTGATTTGACCTATGAGGAGAAACCAGTTAAGATTCTAGAGTATGCCAGTCGAGTCACCCGCAGCAAGGTTATCAAGTTTCGAAAGGTTCAGTGGAGCCACCACACGGAGAATGAAGCCACCTGGGAACGAGAGGAAGATTTGCTGAAGGACCACCCTCACCTATTTTCTAGCCAACCCGAATCTCGAGGGCGAGATTCATCTTAAGGGGGGTAGGTTTGTAACATCCCAAATTTTCAATATGGAATGTTATACACCAGATCATCATTGCATATCATATTTATTGCATTTTAGTTGATCCTAGAAATTTTACGCAACTCAAGGACCCTCGGAGAGAGTTTGGGATTTCGTTATTTTCATATTTGAGTTGTCTCAAATTTTGAAAATAGGATCATTTGATTTTATTTATTTTATCTTCAATTATTTCTATTACAAAAATATGAGACAGGGAATAAAATGACTTTCCCAAAATAAATAAATATTGAGGATTTAATAAAAAATCAATTAAGATTTTATTTTGGTATTATTTGCAATTTTATTTGAATTTAGGAAAAATGCGCGTTTTTCAAAATGTCATTTAGGCCCCCAAATAAATGTTCATCCTGTGCGGCTTGATTTTAGAAGCCGGGGAAAATTTATTTCGGGATTTTTGGAGTCGGTTTAGTATTACTTTTGTTTTTGTTTTCTGAGCGTAACTATTTATACAAAACGCAACCGACCTAACAGGCCGTGTCGACCGGGACACTAGGCCAGTCCGGCTTTATAAGCCGGGGAGCCCAGCCCGGGACCTCCCAAACCCTAGCGCCGCTGCCGCCGCCTTCGCTGCCGCCGCCGCGCTGCACCGCCCCGCCGCCGACCGCCGCCGCCAGAGCACCGTCGCCGCCCGCCGGATCCGTCGCCGGAGGTAGACCTCGCCGCCGCCGGTTTTTCCCAAAAACCGTTCGGTTTTTCCAACGGTTTTGTTCGTTTTTTTGGTTTCGGTTTTTTTAAATAGATCGGTTTTTCCGGTTTATTTAAATAGCGAGCGTTCGTCTGTTCGTTCGTTTTAACGAACGTTCGTCGTTTTTCTTTTTCTCGGATTAAATCCGTGATTTTTCAGATCGCGATTTCTGATCCGATTTTTGTTTTAGTCTAACTTTTCACTCATTTATCGGAATCAGGCGATTCAAGCGCCTGGAGTTTTGTCTCGAAACCCTCTTTCCGTTTAAGCAACTCAAACAAGTTTTTGCCACTGTAAAAATTTCCCTAGATCCAGAATAGTAAACGAAGCTTGTTTCTTTTGCCGTTTGTCTTTCGTTGCTTCGTTCGATTTGATTCTTTTTGCCAACCGGAGTTCTTAAGTTGAACTTTCTTGTTAGATCCCTTATTTGAGTTTTACCTATGCATTAGTTGAGTACTTATTGTATGCTTTTTGTTTGCGATAGAGTACCCGAAGTGCGCCGCTTGCTACTTCGAATCGCTAGGTTTCCCGGATCATCAGCAAGGCAAGTAACACTTTGATCATGTTTTCCCTCTACCCAGTTTTATTGCATTAGATCAATCCTCACACAACTGCATGATTAGGATCTAAATAAATTGTGGGTTTGGGAAGTAGTTGAGGTAGTACCTATTACCTGTTATTATCCAACCTTTGGGAGTTACTTCTACGTTTGCTTATTATGCCATGCTATGCTAGTAGACGTGGATTGGGTGAGTGTTTCCATGACAGATGTGAGATTGTTAATTAATGGTTTATCTAAGGTGGCAACTTAAATACACATCTGGGTGGATTGAGGCACCTGGGTATTCCAGCGATTGCCTGTTTTCTTTATGGACCGCCACCCAGGCTCAAAGGGATCATGAGATTATTCATGCTAGAAACTTCCGTGTGCAGCCACAAGCTATTATGGGCTCTAGCATAGTTGACTAAGTTGTGCGAACTCTTACAGTGGTAGACTATCATATGTAGGGGAAAGTAGGTGTAACGGTCTACCCGATCATAAGGTGCTAGCGCTTCTGAAAGACTATGTCTCGGTCATCCATCTTCTCAAACACCATGCAGTGCGAGAAACCAAACGGAGGCGATCGAGTCTTGTGGGGAAAAGTGCGCAAACCTCTACAGAGTGTATAAACTAATCATGATTAGCCGTGTCCCCGGTTATCGACATCTTGAGTATCTAGTACTTGGATTATCATGTGAATGTCAACATGTTACTCTAAAATTAATTTTGTTGGGTTTGTTTCATGATGATGCTTAATTGGGATTGAGAATGCTGTCAACCATTCTCAATGTTTAACAACTACCATGATAGTTGAATAAAATTTATTCCTTTGCAGTAGGGAAAAATTGGCTTTACGCAAAACTGTAACCATAGAGCTTTCCACCAGCAAAACGTTAATGTTGCAGACTTTTCAAACGACGGTTAAGGAGTTTTAGGGTCATGGTTCTATACATAGTGATGCCATTGGAGTTGATGGACTCACTTATCTTCCAAGCCTTCCGCTGTTATCGTTATTAGATGGCCTTAAGCCATATTTATTGTAATAAGCTCTCTTTTGAGGCACTCGATGTAATAAGTGTGTGATTGCTACTCTGTTATAAATCTTTCAAGTACTGTGTGGTGTCAGCATTACTGATCCAGGGATGACACCTGAGCATAGAGATTAGACCGTTTGAGGTCTGGTCGCTACATCTCAAATTAGCATGCATTCAATAAGCAAAAGTAAATCATCTCATGCATCCATACATCGTTGAATATTATCACTAATACATCCCGAATAGTGTCATACATATAACATCACTAATACAACTAAAACCCTAGCACACGATGGGTATCGGCGCGGGCGGTCGACACCCACAGAGAAGGAACCATCACGGGATCATAGCTCCAGTGAGATCCCTGGAGAACCTGCCCGGTATTGGAGAACCTGTGCTCCAATGCAAACAAGTAGCAACGGACGTGCGCGTCCTCCTCATTGACACGGTGACGGACCACCTCCGCGGGGTCCTCGAGCCTCTAGACCGTCACTGGCCCACGCGACCGCCACCAAAGAAGGTTCGGGTCAACGACAGGATGGCTCCTCACCAACCTGCGCCCCCTGGTAGGTAGCGCCTCCCAGTACCACCCCGGCGGAGCCCAGTCCCGGATATGGCCCATCTGGTCAAGCAGGTGTCGTCCTCCGCCGACTCGACGACGAGGATGCGGGATAGGCATCGTCCATGTTGATGCGGGAAAAATTGCTTTAACTAAAAAAATAGCAACAAGTTCTTATTAACTAGTTCTATTAATTCAACTAGTTCTTATTAAAAATAAACTTACTATAAATAAAAATAAACTAGTACCTAATTAGTACCTAGTTCTTACTAACTAATTAGTACCTAGGAACTACTACCCTAATTACCATCTAATTTGATGAAGCTAGGGGTGGAAAGTGGTAGCGGATATTCCAATTATCCAACTATAAAGTGAAATAAGTGGTCAAATTTTACTCATTTTATATTCATCTTAGAAATTTGATTCGTTTCCACCCTTACATGAACCCTAACTCATTTGAGCCGCATCCGCATCCGATTCGTTTCCACCCTTACATGAACCCTAACTAATTTGATGCCACTAAAATATAAAGAAACCCTAGGCAGAGGTAGGGTAGAGGGAGGAGCAGGCGTGCTCACCTCGGGTGCCTGCGACGAGGGAGGGGCAGGCGACGTCGAGGTCGGGGTCGGGGCTCGGGCGCGCGACGGATGGCGGCGTCGAGGTCGGGGTCGGGGGCGGCATCCGAGGCGGCGTTGAGGTCGGGGGCGGGGGCGGCGTTGAATCTGGGGTCAGGGCGGCGTAGAGGGTGTGCGGAGAGCACGCGGCGGCCGACGGGCTACAGCGGCGGCGAGAGCGGAGAGCTGGATTTGGGGGAAGTGGCCGTGGGGAAGGACGAACCCCGTGGTTAAGTCAGAAGTAGCAGTAGCGCGTTCCAGAAAGCGTGCTACTGCTACGTTAGCTACAACGCGTTCTAGGATACATGCTACTGCTACTCCTCTCTCTTTTTTCCCCTTTTTCATTTAGTTTTCTTCACATTTTATTTTTTTCGTTTCACCTTATTCTATTTCTTTCATTTTCAATTACCTTTCTGTGTGCTTTCCATTTAATTTTATATCCTTTAGCAGTAGTGAGTTTAGATTAAAATGTGCTGCTACAAAGAAAGTAGCGGTAGCGCAGTTCGATATAGGTCGCTACTACTATGTGTAGCCTATCGGCTAAGCCGTGGGAATTTTAGTAGTAACGTGTTTAGAACAAGACGCACTACTGCTAAAACTTTATCTACAACACGGTTTGCACAGGCGCGCTACTACTACTTAGCACCAGTGTGCTTCTTTGACCCGCGCTACGGCTAAAGTTCCGTGTATAAGGTTTTCCCTAGTAGTGTTTGGGTGTTGTTTAGATTAAAGTTCACCATAGCTGCAACTTCGCGTACTTCGTTTGTGTCTAACGACCAGACAAAGGCATCACAGAACCCCAACTTTGATCAATAAAGCTTTCCTCTTATATTCGCAATATCCAGATTGCAATCTTAGTTTCTTGCTTGTTCTTCGTTTGCCTGTAGGAAACAAACCTTCGTGGTCAGGTTGATCGTGCTCCGACATGGTCAATAACCCATCGGAGTTGGTTTAGCGATTTCTAAGGCGCGACATCCTCGCACGCTCGTAGTCGGATCGTCAAAGTCGACTTCCTCCAAAACGATAGCCACCATCTCATCGAAAGACGGGACACCTTTGCCTCTATCAGTTTCCAACCAATCTATCCCCCAAGGAGCATGCACGTTGTGCTTGGTTTTGATGACTTGTAGATTTTTGCAATAAGTATGTGAGTTCTTTATGACTAATGTTGAGTCCATGGATTATACGCACTGTCACCCTTCCACCATTGCTAGCCTCTCTTGTGCCGCGCAACTTTCACCGGTACCATAAACCCATCATCTACCTTCGTCAAAAACAGCCGCCATACCTACCTATTATGGCATTTCCATAGCCATTCTGAGATATATTGCCATGCAACTTCCCAACGTTCCGTTTATTATGACATGCTTCATCATAGTCATATTGCTTTGCATGATCATGTAGTTGACATCGTATTTATGGCATGGCACCATTCATATTATTTCATACATGTCACTCTTGACTCATTGCACATCCCGGTACACCGCCGGAGGCATTCACATAGAGTCATATTTTTTTCTAAGTATCGAGTTATAATTCTTGAGTTGTAAGTAAATAAAAGTGTGATGATCTTCATTATTAGAGCATTGTCCCATGTGAGGAAAGGATGATGGAGGCTATGATTCCCCCACAAGTCGGGGTGAGAATCCGGACGAAAAAAGAGGCCATAAAAAGGAGAAGGCCCAAACAAAAAAAGAGAGAAAAAGAGAGAAGGGGCAATGTTACTATCCTTTTTCCACACTTGTGCTTCAAAGTAGCACCACGATCTTCATGATAGAGAGTCTCTTATGTTGTCACTTTCATATACTAGTGGGAATTTTTCATTATAGAACTTGGCTTGTATATTCCAATGATGGGCTTCCTCAAATTGCCCTAGGTCTTCGTGAGCAAGCAAGTTGGATGCACACCCACTTAGTTACTTTTGTTGAGCCTTCATACACTTATAGCTCTAGTACATATGTTGGATGGCAATCCCTACTCACTCACATTGATATCTATCGATGGGCATCTCCATAGCCCATTGATACGCCTAGTTGATGTGAGACTATCTTACTCCTTTTGTCTTCTCCACAACTACCGTTCTATTCCACCTATAGTGCTAGGTCCATGGATCGCGCTCATATATTGCGTGAAAGTTGAAAAAGTTTGAGAATGCTAAAGTATGAAACAATTGTTTGGCTTGTCATCAGGGTTGTGCATGATGGGAGCATTTTGTGTGACGAAAATGAAGAATGGCCAAACTATATGATTTTGTAGGGATGAGCTTTCTTTGTCTATGTTATTTTGAGAAGACATAATTGCTTGGTTAGTTTGCTTGAAGTATTATTATTTTTTGTCAATATTAAACTTTTGTCTTGAATCTTTTGGATCTGAACATTCATGCCACAATAAAGAAAATTACATTGCAAATTATGTTAGGTAGCATTCCACATCAAAAATTCTGTTTTTATCATTTACCTACTCAAGGACGAGCAGGAATTAAGCTTGGGGATGCTTGATACGTCTCCAATGTATCTATAATTGTTTATTGTTCCATGCTATTATATTATCTGTTTTGGATGTTTAATGGGCTTTAATATGCTCTTCTATATTATTTTTGGGACTAACCTATTAACCGGAGGCCCAGTGCTAGTTTCTTTTTGCATATTTTCATGTTTCGCAGAAAAGTAATATCAAACGGAATCCAAACGGAACGAAACCTTCGCGAGGATCTCTCTTGGAACAAACACAAACTAGGAGACTTAGGGTGGAAGTCTGGAAGTCCGCGAGGCGGCCACAAGATAGGAGGCGCGCCCAGGGGGGTAGGCGCGCCCCCACCCTCGTGGGCCCCATGGAGCTCCACCGACGTACTTCTTTCGCCTATATATACTCTTATACCTTTAAAACATCAGGGGGAGCCACAAAACCACTTTTCCACCGCCGCAACCTTCTGTACCCATGAGATCCCATTTGGGGCCTTTTTCGGTGATCTGCCGGAGGGGGATTCGATCATGGAGGGCTTCTACATCAACACCATAGCCTCTCCGATGATGTGTGAGTAGTTTACCACAGACCTTTGAGTCCATAGTTATTCACTAGATGACTTCTTCTCTCTCTTTGGTTCTCAATACAAAGTTCTCCTCGATGTTCTTGGAGATCTATTCGATGTAATACTTTTTGCGGTGTGTTTGCCGAGATCCAATGAATTGTGGATTTATTATCAAGTTTATCTATGAATAATATTTGGTTCTTTTCTGAATTCTTATATGCATGATTTGATATCTTTGCAAGTCTCTTCGAATTATCGGTTTAGTTTGGCCTACTAGATTGATTTTTCTTGTAGTGGGAGAAGTGCTTAGCTTTGGGTTCAATCTTGCGGTGTCCTTTCGCAGTGACATTAGGGGCAGAAAGGCATGTATTGTATTGTTGCCATAGAGGATAAAAAGATGTGGTTTATATCATATTTCTTGAGTTTATCCCTCTACATCATGTCATCTTGCTTTATATCATATTTCTTGAGTTTATCCCTCTACATAATGTCATCTTGCTTAAAGTGTTACTCTGTTCTTATGAACTTAATACTCTAGACGCATGCTGGATAGAGGTTGATGTGTGGAGTAATAGTATTAGATGCAGAATCGTTTCGGTCTACTTAACACGGACGTGATGCCTATATTCATAATCATTTCCTAGATATTCTCATAGCTATGTGTTCTTCTATCAATTGCTCGGTAGTAATTTGTTCACCCACCGTAATACATGCCATCATGAGAGAAGCCACTAGTGAAACCTATGGCCCCTGGGTCTCTTTCTTATTCCATTGCATCTCTTTTTATTTACATCACATCTTGTTTACTATTTTCCAATCTTTATTTTCCAATCTATACAACAAAAATACCAAAAATATTTATCTTACTATCTTTATCAGATCTCACTTTCGCAAGTGACCGTGAAGGGATTGCCAACCCCTTTATCACATTGGTTGCGAGGTTCTTGATTGTTTGTGCAGGTACTAGGTGACTTGCGTGTTATCTCCTACTAGATTGATACCTTGGTTCTCAAAAACTGAGGGAAATACTTACACTACTTTGCTGCATCACCCTTTCCTCTTCAAGGGAAAACCAATGCAGGCTCAAGAGGTAGCAAACCACAGTCACTCTTGGTCTCTGAAGAAATTGACACCTAACCGTCTGGAGAGTTTGTAGCTCTCAAGAGTAATAGGTGGAGTGTACTGGACTTAGTTTTGAGTGATGCTGAACCACTATCTAATTCTTCAGCTCTAGGGGTTTTCTCTTGGTGGATTTTAAACTCAAATCGCTCAGAGAGGGGGTTTCTCAACAATCTTCTCAGAATCAAATGGAGTAGCCACTAGAAAAAGTCGATGCGGGGTGACTATTTATAGCCACAGCCTTCCCTGGTGGGAAATGACCATTTTGGACACGCAGTCCAGCCAATGGCTAACTAACACATTCACAACTATCGGATTTTGGAGCAACGGTAACATTACTTGAGAAACAAGCAATGCTAACTCCTCGGTTCGAGACAAATCTCTCGCAGCAAAGAAGATCATAGTCTCTTGCTGGCAAGTATTTGCTCGAAACACAATGAGATTTCTCTCGCAACTTTCATAAGATTTGGGTTTAGCATTAGAGAATAAAAGTTTCAAACGCTACACCGCTCTTAATAGTAAGGTGGTCCTATGACTCGATAAAGAGAAGAAGAACAATGAAACATATGCTACGTCTTCACTTTGTCTTCAATCTCCTTGGACGCAGTCATTTTCTTTGGACAAACACCGAACAAATTGCTTCACTTTAATAATTTTTTTGGGGTCACTCTTGTCAACATCATCTTCGGTGATAACCTTCGGTGCACCATATGGAGATTATCTTCGTCGTTTGCATCAAACTCCTCATGATCTCAGGGACCTGTTACTCTGCATGCTATCAAACACATAAGTCCGATACTATTTATGTCAACAAACTCCAAACATAAGGGGTCTATCATTGCAGCAACAGTGTCCCCTTTTTAGAAGGTTGTAGAAAAAACAGATAATCATCAAAGTAAAGATAGATAAGTGAAAAGTAATTCGAACAAGAGTAAATTAGCGTTACTTGGCTCGATGATGAAATAGAGTCCCCTAGATGTATGCAGGGTAACATATATGAGATAAAATCTCCTGTAATTCATTGAAGTATGTAGAGGAAATTTGAATCATTCGAGATAATATTTCACATTGATATTATATAATCCATCGAGATTGTAGTGCAATCATTCACCACTTCTGATAATAATCCCACCTACAAAAACAAATGCTTTGAGAGAAATAGTGCAATAGGCGGGGTTATTAACATTACAACACAGAAGTTTTACATCGTAGCACAGATATTCTTTGAAACATAAGTTTCAAATATCACACGAAACCAAACCAACGGAACACAAAACGGAAATCTATCTAAACTCGATGTAATTCTCCCCCTTTTTGTCAACTAGTGTCAAAAAGGTTATGAATAACATGAGTGCAAAAGAGGTGAACTTGATTCACTCTCATGCATCGCCAAAAGAACTGTCCGAGGAGGTTTCGGCTTCAGAATTGACTGGAAGATCTTCATCATCAACAGGAACAGATTTCTCTTCAGGAATAGCAGCTTGGTGCTGAGATGATGAAGGCACATTGGGATCAGCCACTTGATCAAACGTGAAAGCACATTTCCTTCGATTGGTTTCTCTTTCGGAGAGGTAGCTTCAGATTCTTCTAGCAATTTGCGAAGCTTAAGATGAAGGAGATTAGTTGTTGGCTCTCGAGCAGGTAGAGGAGGAGTACTGCGAGTTTGATAATGTGCAACTGAGAGTCCTTTGTCAATGTAATCATAGAGCTCTTTGCGATCAATATTTAGGAGATGTTTCTTGGTGAAGAACTTGTTAAGTAATTTCTAGAGCCGTTTCTTGTTCTCATCAGCAATCGGATGTGTGATTTTGGTTCGGTTGTTGATAGCATTCAGCTCGGCAGCAAGATGTTCTTTCTCTTGTCGATCCTCGGTAATGTGCTGCAGCAGCAGCTTTTGTGTGCGCATACTGACTTCAAGCTGCGTTGGTGGTTGATGAAAAATCTTTCGCTCACGCTGAGGCATATGTAGCCCATTGAATGTCTTGTGACAATCTTGATGGCTTGAGTCTGGCGATTTACCCGAAGAGATATCTTCCAACACTTGTAGGGTATCGGGTACTAGAGGAACAAAGCTCTTGTGACTAACCTTCGCCAAGTACTCTGTATGCATAACATGATCAACAACTTTCTAAATCCATGGTGCATAGAATTTGATGGTTTTTGGAAGCTGAGCAGAGTCCATTAAAATACGCAGAAACATATCCTCAACATCAGAGACATAGCTTGGAGATTGCATATATAGCATTTCGAAGAACATCTGAAATGAAATTTTCTGAATTCATCCCAACCAGAGGGCAAATGGTGCAAGTGAGTAGATGGTACAAAGTATGATTCTCGAATGTTACGTGCTCTCGCTGGGGGGGGGACCATTGTAGTCCCGAATATTTTCCTTATCCATGGTGCATCGAAAGATTTCATATGAAATAACATCAATATTGTGCACTCGAATTTCAGTTTTGGCATGCTCGTCCCGAGGGAAATGAAAATGTGAGACAAAATATGTAAATGATCATTTGATTCGTTTCCTTTCGGTCATCCACTACATGATGCATTTGGAACTGTCAGACTCATCACCTGAGATGTACAATGTTGCATAGAACTGAAGTATGATTTCTCGGTTCCACGGATGTTCGTATGCAAAAAAAATTGTGAGGCAAAAATTGTCCAGATCTTGCAAGAACTGATCAAAGCAACCAATATTCTTCATATCTGGGATGTCCAGGAACTCATGAGGGAATATCTTTCGGCTGTCATACAGAATCCGGGAATAATAGATGGCATGTTCCTAAGTCTAGAAGCGAGGCGATTCAGATGTGCGCGACTTATTGTATGGACTGTCCTGAAAGAATTTAGGGTGCATGTTCCAATTGAAAAGCGGACCTCTTATGCCATCACCAGTAGAGAACAAGGGCAATTGCTCGCGAGGATATGGATATTTGAGTTCATCTTCGACTGAAATTACTTCATCACCATATACTATGGAGTCAGTATGATGAGCGGAAACTGATTTATGTCCAGACAGCCCAGCATATGAAATTCCAGGCAATATGTCTATAGATAACTATAGCTAAGATGGACCAGATGGCAACATTGTTGGAGCAGATTCTTTTTCAGTAGGCACTGAGGCCAAATCAGGGACTGGAGCAGGAGGAGGTTGTTCTTTGGAGGTCGGTTATTGTGCAGAGGGAGGAACTGAAACATTTGGTTCTTCACGAGTAGGAGAAGCTTGATGCTGGGACTGAGGGATTTCACCCTCTTATGAGACATGTGGCTGAGATGGAATACCATCTTGAATGGGGGAGGCCACATGCACTAGTTTAGTTGGCGTTGGTGAGGGAATTGCTGGCTCAGGGGAGTTCTCTTTCGTAGGCTAAGCTTCAGAATTATCAGGAGACTTTTCAGTCGTAGGATGAGGAGCATTTTTCTTCGAAGTTTTCTTTTGCCTCTTCTTCTGAGTTGTTGGGTCAATATGCCCTTTGACTAAATCATTATAACTGTAACTTGATCTTGATGCTCAATGCAAATCTTGCGAACAATATTATCTAGACCTGAGTGAAAACCCAATCTTCTGTTGTGAAGGATAGTCAAAGCTTGATGACATCCATGTATGGTTCTTAAGGTTGCTTAATGACAAACTTGGAAGATGTAGCTTTCATTCGACTGTCAAGACCATTAAGTTTGGCAGTGAGGTTGTTGATTTCTACAGAATCTTCTTTCATATCACGAACAACACTAGAAGCCTGTGAAACGACTTCAGGAGGTATTGGCAAAGATGCCGCTTCGCCATTGAATGGGTTTTCCACAAACTTGTCAAGCTGCTCCATGGTGAATACATGATTGTAATAATTAGAAGCATCTTTTGGACCTCAGACTGTGCAACAAGTGCATTTTCTAGTGGAACTTGCTCGGATGGAGGCATGGAATCCATTGGTTGTGTCAAAGTGGGAGTAAACTGAGCAGCCTTTTCTTTTAGTGCAGCATCGATAGGAGCAGTTTGTTCAGTGATTGGTGCCTTGGCTGGAGCCGTGATTTTCTTCACTTTTGGCTTTGGAATTGGTTTGCCTAGCTTAGCTGTGCTAACAGGGGCATCAACTACCAAATCCTTCAGGTTAATTGCTTCAGGATGGGGAGTTATATTCATAGAATCCTTCATGGGGTCTTTCTTTTCAAAGTGATCTTCTTCGAAGGTGCTATTGGAACTGCACGAGCCTGAAGATCAGGTAGGACCATAGACATTGTGACGTTCACTTGCTCGGAGAGAGAAGCTTCAACTTCTTCCCTTGTGGGTGGAGGATCATCTTGATTGGAGGAATTTCTTTTGGTTGCTTCAGCCGGCCTCTTCTTCGGTGCACTCTTTTTCTTCAATGTAGCAAAGCTGGGATCATGTTTGCACTTAGAACGTCCTTCTGATTTTCCTTCGGCCTTTTTCTTCTCAACTTCATCTCTGAGAAGGCGACAATTTTCTACTTCACGAGTTCTTTCTTTTTCGACCTTCTTGGCTCTCTTGAGGGAATTCTTCTCACACTTAGCAAGTTCATCAGGATAAGAGTCGGGAGTGTGAAGGGAGGACTTATCCGCATTTGGAAGCAATGGCGGTCTTTCCTAGGGATCACTTGCTCGAATGAGGCCAATTTCACGGCAGTCATCCTACGAAGGATGAAATGCAAATTTCTTCGCAAACCCAGGATGAATCATTTCACAGTTGAACCACTTGCGTACCCAGTGGCATCGAATCCTTTGCAAATGCTTGTCTCTTTCTCGTTTTTACTCTCCTGGAATAGTATTATAATCATCATGAGAGATGTATTAGGCTGAATTTGCATATGGTTGTCTGCCACCTTTCTTTTTCTTCAAAGCATCTTCTTCTTGCTCACATGCATTTTGCTTGGGTCTCTTTCTTTTTGCTGGTAGATGGGCCTACCGCAAGCCCTTTGCATTTGGAGATTTTGACTCATCTATTGTACCCAAGATCACCTCTTCTTCATCGGCCATGCTCATTGGCTGAGTAGAATCCTCAATTGATTGCATACACCTGTGAATGAGAATAGATGCAAGGGAAAATGAGGACAGGTTTACAAATGCTCACAACAAACATTTTTCAAGTGAAAACATTTTGAAGAAGTATTGGATGCAGACTTTGAGAAATATTTCAAAAGAAAGGAATCTATAGAACAAACTAGTAGGTCCAAAGATACTAGTCAGCATGCTAAGCATTCCATTCGTGTGAGACATAACACAAACCCTAGATCTAACATTTTTCAGATGCGAGGGACAAGTACAAACCACATTCGCACTAGCTACCTTAGCAATAAAGATCTACGATATGTAGTATAATCGGAGAATAATAACCATGGACGAACTCGAATGAGAAGAACGGAAGAACGAGTTCACACTACACATACCCTAGCTTGGTGATGTACAACTGCTACGGCGACGCGGGGAAGAAGATGTCCCGTGGCAGCGTGGAAAGACTCTGGCGACCACTTTCCGGCAGTGAAGCGGCAAAGAGATCATCGACGTCGAGCTCAGGGTGGAGCACTGCGGTGAGGGTTTTGGAGGAAACAGTTGCGAGGAGGAAGAGAAGTCGACGAGAAAGAGGGAGTGGTGCAGTTTTTATATGTGAAGGGAAGTAACCACACAGAGTGAATCCGATCGAACGGCCACTATCTACAAACTATTGCGATTCAACGTACAGGATTGGTGGTAGTTGATGGATTGCACGTGGAAACCGTCATAAAAGATTGTGGTCCTGACTTGGGCGGGAAACCCCAAATTTTTGACAGCTTTGCCAAAATAGATTAAAGTTCAGTCCTAATCTTCATCATGGTCAAGGACACCAGATAAAGCTTCGGTACCAGATGAAACTGAGCATCCATAACTGAACAGCATAGGCTGGAAGATATAGAACAGAGGGAAAAACATGGTCCTAGGCATTTCACTCACGCAACAAAACCCAATTGTGGTGGCGTGACCCACCGTATAAGAAATGTATGATCCCGAGTGTCGCACAATTATCGTGGCACCTGGCTAGTCTAGTTCTTCATTAATGTATTCACTCCCAGAAAGAAATTTTCACTTCGTTGAAATTTTCAAACTCTTCGAGTGTTATGCACCCATTCCTTCTAAGATGTGGAAGTGTTGGCACGGGTGCCGAGTCCAGCTTTGTACATGTTTGCGAAGTCCGGGATATTTAGCTCACATCGTAACCCACATAATCTTTTCTCATTGAGAGGCTTGGTGAAAATATCAGTGAGATTGTCTTCGGTCTTGACATGATTGATGACAATATCCTCTCGAGCAACATGATCACGAATGAAATGATGTCTGATGGCAATATGCTTCGTGCAAGAATGCTGCATCGGACTACATGCAATTTTGATAGCACTCTCATTGTCAAAATATAAAGGAATCTTCTTGAACTTGATGCCATAATCCTTCATAGTCTGCTTCATCCACAATAACTGAGTGTAACAAGCGCCGACAACAATATATTCGGCCTCAATCGTAGAAAGTGATATACAATTCTGCTTCCTTGATGACCAACATACCAATGATCTACCGAGGAAATGGCATGTCCCCGAAATAGATTTCCTGTCAACCAAGTCATCTTCGTAATATGAGTCTGAATATCCAAAGAGATCAAACTATGGTCCCTTAGGATACCATAAACCTAAGGTGGGGGTGTGGGCCAAATATCTCGATTCTTTCGCTGTAGCTTGATAGCGGGCACACATGCAAATACTCAACATAATGTCAGGTCTGGATGCACATAGGTAAAGAAGAGAACCAATCATCGAACGATAAGCCTTCTGATTGTAATCCTTACCGTACACATCTGCATCCATCTTACCATTCATGGGAATAGGTGTTTTGTAGCCCTTCATTTCGGAATCTTGCATTTTGAACTTCTTTAGGCATTCTTTAAGATATTTCTCCTAAGATATGAAAATTCCATTTTCCTGTTGACGTATTTGTAGTCCAAGAAAGAACTTAAGTTCACCCAGCATAGACATTTGATATTTTTCGGACATCATTTTCCCAAACTCTAAGCTACAAGCATTGTTAGTACAGCCGAAGATAATATCATCCACATATATTTGACATACGAATGGATCATCATCAACAGCACAAGTGAAAAAGTGTGGGATCAGTGGATCCTGGCTTGAACCCTTTGTTGAGCAAAAAATTCTTCAAGGTGTCATACCAAGCTCGAGGGGCTTGCTTCAACCCATATATAGCCTTTTTCAACTTGAAAACTTTGTTAGGAAACACAGGGTGTTCAAAGCCAGGTTGCTGTCTAACATATACTTCCTCATCAATTTCACCATTGAGGAAAGCACTTTTCACATCCATTTGATATAGCATGATGTCATTATAATTTTCATAAGCAAGAAGAATATGAATTGCCTCAAGGCACGCAATAGGAGCATATGTTTCACCAAAATCAATACCTTCTACCTGTGTGTACCTCGAGCAACAAGACATGCTTTGTTTCTCACCACAATACCATTTTCATCTTGCATATTGCAAAAAATCCATTTTGTGCCAATGATATTGTGCTTCTTAGGATTCGGTTTGTCAAACAATTCCCATACATCATTCAGTTTGAATCGCACCAACTCCTCTTGCATAGAATTCATCCATTCTAGATCATTCGTGGCTTCTTCATACTTGGTAGGTTCTGCCAATGAACCAAAGGATAAACTGCCACAGTAGTTAGCTAAAGGAGTGAGTGAACAAATTGTGGGTCTATAACCTGGATTCTCAAGTTCATCTAGAATTAATGAAGGCTCCACTCAATTAGACACTCGTGGATGAGGATTTTCATCTTGATGATCAATATCATTTTCATCAGCATCAACATTTGTATCACCATTCCCTTCGGGGTTGCCATTTTGATCAACATTTGGAATTTGATTGCCATTTGCATTCGGAGTGGCATTTTCTTTGGCAGTGTCTTGACGAGTTCTGCTTCGAGTCATAGGGGCATCATCATCTGAGGACACAGGTACATTTCCTTCAACAGGCTTGATGCTCCCAATAGCCATTTGCCGAATAGCATCCGAAATCGGTGGTTCATCTATCACATTTGGCACATCTATCACATTTGGCAGGTGCTCCTTTTGGGAGCCATTAGATTCATCAAACCACACATTTACCATTTCTATAACCTTCCTGTGGTGAGAGTTATAGACACGATAAGTATGCGAGCTCGAGCCATAACTAAGAAGAAAACCTTCATGTGCCTTAGGTGCAAACTTTGAAGAATGATTCATGTCACGAATGTAGCAAGTTGCACCAAAAACACATAAATAAGAAACATTTGGTTTCTTGCCAGTGATAAGCTCATATGAAGTTTTCTTAAGGAACTTGTGAAGATAAACACGATTGATAACATGAAAAGCAGTGTTAATAGCATCAGGCCAAAAGCGAATAGGAGTTTTCTACTCACTGAGCATTGTTCTCGCCATTTCGATGAGAGTTATATTCTTTCACTCAACCACTACATTTTTTGGGGAGTGTATGCGACAGAGAACTGATGAGTAATACCATTTTCGTCGAGAAATTCATCGATATGAGTATTTTTGAACTCGGTTCCATTTGTCACTTCTGACGTGCTTAATTCGCACATCATATTCATTCTGGGCCTTCTTGCCGAAACTTTTGAAGATATCTTGGGTGCAGGTTTTTTCTTCGAGAAAGACTACCCAAGTATACCAAGAGAAATCATCAACAATAATCACACCATAATGACTGCCATCGAAACTTGCATAGTTTTGAGGATCAAATAAATCCATATGAAGAATTTCCAGAGGTCTTGTTGTGGTCAAAACAGTCTTTGATGAGTGATGCTTCTTGGCCAATTTACCAGCCTCACCTGCAGCACGAAGATGATCCTTGTCGAATTTTACATCAGGAATGCCACGAAGATGATTTTTCTTCACTAGGGTATGCAAATTTCTCACGCCTGCATGACCAAGCCTTCAGTGCCACAGCCAACGTTCGGTTGCTTTTGCAAGCAAAAAGTTTGGACTGATGGACCCCTAGAGAAATCCATAATATATAGATCACCTTTTCTAATTCCCTCGAATACGAAGGAATTGTCAGAGGCCATAAAGACAATGCATTTGGATATTGAAAACAAAACTAGCATGCCTAGATCACATAGCTTGCCAACTGACATAACATTGAATCCAATAGACTGAACAAGTAAAACATCATCAATGAACTTGTCTCTGGATATAGCAATTTTACCTAACCCAATTACCTTTCCTTTGTTGTTGTCACCAAAACTGATATACTTCAATGGTGAAGCAGTTAAGTTGGGGTCGACAAACAACTACTTGTCTCCGGTCATATGACTAGTGCATCCACTATCCATTATCCATTCGGTACACCCAGAGACATAGTCCTGCAGAAGAATTAGGATTTCTTAATGATGAGGACATCAATACCATTATTACACCCACAACCCTTGCTGCTATACATACTGGACCCATTACTAGAGCTCGCGCACGCCAATTGAATTATCAGGTACTTTCGTTTCTTGGTAACGATTCTAATGTTCATGATAATATGATGTTGCCTAAACTGGATACATTTGTTTTGCTTACAAATGAAGGACCTAGCTTGGACAAGAAAGATGAACCTTGGAGCAAGTTCAAGCATGGAGATGATGGCATGTGCAAGGGGAACAAGAACGGATTTACAAGTGATGATTCCAGGACTTTGAAGCCACCATAACGAGTGCATGAAGCCTTAGACGAAATATACAAGATGCCACTTCATAAATTTCGTCCAGAGGCTATTCTAGATGCTGCGTAGGTGCTGTGTCACCTTATTTTTGGGCCAGGCCCATGTAATTTCAAAATACTTGATTATAGGCAGTTTTTAGAGTCCGTATGTGTGGGGAAACAAGAGTTAGGGTTGGTTTCGGACCCCTTCTCCGAGGGCCATGAAATTTCCCCTCTCTCCTCCATATATACAACCCTTGGGCATCGTTTAGACTTAGGGTTTTGTTTAGATGAAAAGTTCACCATAGCTGCAACTTCGCGTACTTCGTTTGTGTTCAACGACCAGACCAAGACGTCATAGAACCCCACCTTGATCAATAAATCTTGCATCTTATATTGCAATATCCAGATTGCAATTTCAGTTTCTTGCTTGTTCTTCATTTGGTCGCAGGAAACAGACCCTCGTGGTCAAGTTGATCGTGCTCCAGTGTGGTCAATAACCCCTCGGAAGTTGGTTTAGCGATTGCTAAGGCGCGACGTCTCGCACGTTTGTAGTTGGATCGTCAAGGTCGACTCCCACAGAAAATGATAGCCACATCTCATTGAAACATCGGGACACCTTCGACTCTATCAAGTGGTATTAGATTGCCATGTTGCTCGGTGAGATTTTACAGTTTTTCATAGTTTTAGATAGATTCTGTTCTTCATACCTACAGTCCATGAAAAAGCCAAAAAAAATTAGCGTTAGTTCATCATATTCGAACCAATTTGAGCCATGGCATAGTCTTTTAGGGTTTTGCATTGTTGAATTTGCGGTCACATCGTCCTGTTTAGTTGCTGGTCTTGTGTGTAGTCCTTTAGAGTTTTGAGTTCTGTTCACAAGTTGTCACGCCGCCGCCGCACCATTGTCATCACCGCTACCATATACCACCATCGTCATCACAGCTGCCATATACCACCATCGTCATCACCGCTGTCATATACCACCATCGTCATCACCGCTGCCATATACCACTACCTTTACCACATATCCACCGCCATCACGCCAATCCGAGTTCACCTCCACCACAGATTCGCCACCAGTCCGTGCGCCACCACCCATCATATACCATCATTACCAGTCCGAGTTTCACTAGATTCATCTCCGCCACCAGTACTAGTCCGAGTCCAGTATTTGTTCCTTTATTTTCGAGTTCCAGATCACGCGATACTTCAAGTCGTGACCAAGTCGGACTCCCCAACTTCCGTGCTACCCACAGTTGAAAAATAGTTCCAAACTAAAAAAACTAAGTCTGGAAAATTCTGGCTAGGCAGTTTTTAGACCATTTGTAGACTTTTTCGAAAAAAATTGTTGCGGAGCAAAAAAAGACAGGAAAAAGGTGAAAAAAAGAGAATTTTTTCCAAAGTGTGCTCCTCCCTTGTTTATGTGTAGCGTCGTGATTTTGTTAGTGTTCTAGGCTCGCGTCTCTAGCACGGTCTAGCCTAGGACCAGCACAGTACCGTCGTTGAGCGTTTATTCAACTTTGCATCTCTGAATGGATTATTGCTGACCCTTTTTGCCTATTATAAGCCTTCCCAGATCCACATACATCTATGTTTTTGCCTAGGACCAGCACAGTACCGTCGTCGTGCGTTTGACTCTCCCTGGTAATCGCTCTATCCAAGCTTTGAGAGTTTTGACTAAGACGGTTGCCGATCACCGCCTGCTGTTGTTAAGAACTGGTAAGAATTTGAGATTTGCTTGACGGATTTGTGACACCCACCACCACCTATTGTTAGTAGTCTATAGGATCATATTCTTGTGTGTTTCTATTGCTGCTAACCATGGCAGGATCACAAGCCGTCGAGACTGACTGGGAGAACATGACGAATAAGGAGTTGCATGATAAATTTCAGCAAATGATGAGTGGACAGGTGCAAGATGTGCTAAATAGATTTGAAGAGCCATGGAGAAGAAAGATGGCATGGAGAAGACGTTCGAAACAAAGCTCGATAACAAGTTTAATGAATTACTCGAGCGTCTTCCACCACCACCACCACCGGCTGCACCTAACGCACCTCTACAACAACAACAACAACAACAACAACAACGTCGCCTTCCAAATCAAGTGGGACGAGCACAGTGCGTTCCCATTGACCCTGGGCAAAATTCTAGTGCCGCTGTTGATGCTTCTATAGCTCCTCGTGCTACTGCAGAGATGGAGACCATTATGAGGATGAGGTTGATCAAAATCATAACTACGTGCAACCACCAGAACCACCACCACCAGGTCATCCTCAGGTATATCATCGCAACGGTAGGGCTGCACCACCACCTGAGGTACGAGATCATGACCTTTTTCCTAAACTGAAGTTGAATATTCCACCATTTGAGGGTAGATATGTTCCTGATATATATCTTACTTGGGAGTTAGAAACTGAACAATGTTTTACATGTTTACAATATCTCGAGGAGAGACGTGTTTCTGCTACTGTTTGTGCTTTCACTAGTTCTACATGTGTTTGGTGGTCTGAACATTATAGATTATATCCTATTCTAGGTACTTGGGCTGCTTTGAAAACTGCTACACGTACTCGTTGGGTTCCACCATGTTATCAACGTGAATTACTTCAAAAATTGCAGCATTTTAGACAAGGAAAAAATTATGTAGAAGAATATTATCAGGAATTACAAACTGGCATGATTAGATGTGGTATTGTTGAGGAGAATGAAGCTATGCTTGTATGTTTTATGGGTGGATTAAATAGAGAGATTCAGACCATTCTAGAGTATAAGGAGTATAATAATATCACTCGTTTATTCCATCTTGCTTGTAAAGCTGAACGTGAAGTGCAGGATCAACAATCATTGGCGCGAACTAACTTTTTTGTAGGTCGATCTTCATCATGGACACCACGTGCATCCTCTACTTCCACTGCACTAGCACCTCCATCACGTGCCACCTCCAGCCGTGATACAAGAAAGCAGACACAACCACCAGTATCTGCCAAGAGCACACCTGCCGGGCCTGCGCAGAGCTCTTCTTCTTCCATGGCATCAACAGAGCACACAAGTGATATTATTTGTCATTGTTGTATAGGAAGAGGACATTTTGCGAGAGAATCCAAATATCAGCGTGTGATGATTGCAACTTAGGATGGTGGGTATGAGTCCGCTAGTGACTATGATGAGGAGACTTTGGCTCTTATTACACATGAAGAACATGGTGGAGATGATTCTGATCATGAGACGCAATACCTGGCTGCTGAAGATGCTGACAGGTATGAATGTTTAGTTGCTCAACGTGTTTTGAGTGTGTAGGTTACACAAGCTGAGCAAAATCAGAGGCATAATTTGTTCCATACAAAGGGAGTTGTGAAGGAACGTTCTGTTCGCGTCATCATAGATGGAGGGAGTTGCAACAACTTGGCTAGCATGGAGATGGTGGAGAAGCTATCTCTCACCATACGACTACATCCACATCCTTACTACATCCAATGGTTCAACAATAGCGGCAAGGTTAAGGTAACACGTACTGTTCGTGTGCATTTTAGTATCTCTACATATGCTGATTATGTTGACTATGATGAGGTACCCATGCAAGCATGTTCCTTATTACTTGGTAGACCATGGCAATTTGATACAAATACTGTACACCATGGTAGAAATAATTAGTATACTCTTGTTCATAAGGATAGCCATATTACTTTGCTTCCGATGACTCCTGAATCCATTTTGAAAGATAATATTAATAGAGCTAATAAAGCAAAACAGGAGAAAAATAAGAGTGAAAATCAGATTGTGGCAAAAGAATTTGAGCAACAAATGAAACCTAATAATAAACCATCTAGTGTTGCTTCTGAAATTAAATTGAAAAGTGCAGGTTTACTTGCCACAAAATATGATATTGATGAGCTAGATTTCAGCAAATCTGTTTGCTATGCTTTTGTGTTCAAAGAGGCATTATTTTCATTCGAGGACGTGCCTTCCTCTTTACCCCTACTGTCGCTAACATTTTGTAGGAGTTCGCTAACTTCTTCCCACAAGACGTGCCACCGGGATTACCACCTATTCGAGGGATTGAGCATCAAATTGAGTTAATTCCCGGTGCATCGCTACCCAACCATGCACCATACCATACCAATTCAGAGGAGACGAAGGAGATTATGCGTCAAGTACAGGAGCTTCTCGACAAAGGTTACATACGCGAATCTCTTAGTCCTTGTGTTGTTCCTATTATACTAGTGCCTAAAAAGGATGGTACGTCGTGTATGTATGTTGATTCCAGAGGCATTAATAATATTACTATTTGTTATTGTCATCCTATTCCTAGGCTAGATGATATGCTTGATGAATTGAGTGGCTCTACAATATTCTCCAAAGTTGATTTGCGTAGTGGATACCATCAAATTCGTATGAAATTGGGAGATGAATGGAAAACAACATTTAAAACTAAGTTTGGATTATATGAGTGGTTATTCATGCCTTTTGGGTTAACTAATGCACCTAGTACTTTCATGAGACTAATGGACGAAGTTTTACATGCTTTCATTGGACGATTTGTGGTAGACTATTTTGATGAAATACTGATTTATAGAAAATCTTTGGAAGAACATTTGAAACATTTATGTGCTGTTTTTATTGCTCTAAGGGATGCACGTTTGTTTAGTAACCTCGGGAAGTGTACCTTTTGCACCGACCAAGTATCTTTTCTTGGCTATGTTGTTACTCCACTGGGAATTGAAGTTGATAAAGCCAAGATTGAAGCTATTGAGAGTTGGCCGCAACCCAAAATGGTCACACAAGTGAGAAGATTTCTTGGTCTCGCTGGATTCTATAGGCGTTTTGTGAGAGATTTCAGCACCATTGCTGCACCTCTCAATGAGCTTACAAAGAAGGATTTGCCTTTTGTTTGGGATACCGCATAGGAAGAAGCCTTCACAGTATTGAAAGATAGGTTGACACATGCTCCTTTGCTCCAACTTCCTGATTTTAATAAGACTTTTGAGCTTGAATGTGATGCTAGTAGAATTGGATTGGGAGGTGTGTTATTACAAGATGGCAAACCTGTTGCATACTTTTCTGAAAAATGGAGTGGTCCTAGTCTGAATTATTCTACTTATGATAAAGAATTATATGCTCTTGTTCGGACTTTAGAAACATGGCAACATTATTTATGGCCCAAAGAATTTGTTATACATTCTGATCATGAATCTTTGAAACATATTAAAAGTCAAGCTAAACTGAATCGTAGACATGCTAAATGGTTTGAATTCATTGAGACTTTCCTTTATGTCATTAAACACAAGAAGGGTAAAGAAAATGTTATTGTTGATGCATTGTCTCGTCGCTATACTATGCTTTCACAACTTGACTTCAAAATATTTGGTTTGGAGACCATCAAAGATCAATATGTGCATGATGCTAATTTTAAAGATGTAATGCAGAATTGTAAAGAAGGAAGAACGTGGAACATGTTCGTCATTAATGATGTATTTGTGTTTCGTGCTAACAAGCTATGCATTCCAGCTAGCTCCGTTCGTCTTTTGTTGTTGTAGGAGGCGCATGGAGGGGGATTAATGGGACACTTTGGCATGAGGAAGACGGAGGATATACTTGCTACACATTTCTTTTGGCCAAAGATGAGACGTGATGTTGAGCGTTTTGTTGCTCGCTGCACTACATGTCAAGAAGCTAAGTCAAGACTGAATCCTCATGGTTTATATATGTCTTTGCCTGTACCTAGTGTTCCTTGAGAGGATATATCTATGGACTTTGTTTTAGGTTTACCTCGAACAAAGAAGGGGAGGGATAGCATATTTGTTGTCGTGGATAGGTTCTCGAAAATGGCACACTTTATACCATGTCATAAAAGAGATGATGCTGTTAATGTTGTTGATTTGTTCTTTCGTGAAATTATTCGCTTGCATGGTGTGCCAAATACTATTATTTCAGATCGTGATACTAAATTTCTTAGCCACTTTTGGAGATGTTTATGGGCTAAGTTGGGGACTAAACAACTTTTTAGTCTGACTTGTCACCCCCAAGCTAATAGACAAACTGAAGTAGTCAATAGAACATTGTCTACTATGCTTAGGGCTGTTTTGAAGAATAATAAGAAAATGTGGGAATAATGCTTGCCTCATATTGAATTTGCTCATAATCATTCATTGCATTCTACTACTAAGATGTGCCCTTTTGAAATTGTGTATGGTTTCCTACCTCGTGCACCTATTGATTTGTTGCCTCTTCCATCTTCGGAGAAGGTTAATTTTGATGCTAAAGAACACGTTGAATTGATTTTAAAAATGCATGAGTTAACTAAGGAAAACATTGAGCGTATGAATGCTAAATATAAACTTGCTGGAGATAAGGGTAGAAAACATGTTGTGTTTGCACCAGGAGATCTTGTTTGGTTACATTTGTCTAATGATAGATTTCCTAATTTGCGCAAATCAAAGCTAATGCCACGGGCTGATGGTCCTTTTAAGGTGTTATATAAAATAAATGATAATGCATATAAACTTGAGCTGCTTGCAGATTTTGGAGTTAGTCCCACTTTTAACATTGCAGATTTGAAGCCTTATTTGGGTGAGGAAGATGAGCTTTCGTCGAGGACGTCTTCATTTCAAGAAGGGGAGGATGATGAGGACATCAATACCATTGTTACACCCACAGCCCCTGCTGCTATACATACTGGACAAATTACTAGAGCTTGTGCACGCCAATTGAATTATCAGGTAGTTTCGTTTCTTGGTAACGATTCTAATGTTCATGAGAATATGATGCTGCCTAAATTGGATACATTTGTTTTGCTTACAAATGAAGGGACTAACCTGGACAAGAAAGATGAACCTTGGAGCAAGTTCAAGCATGGAGATGATGGCATGCGCAAGGGGAACAAGAACGGAGTTACAAGTGATGATTCCAGGACTTTGAAGCCACCATAATGAGTGCATGAAGCCTTGGACGAAATATACAAGATGCCACTTCATAAATTTCGTCCAGAGGCTATTCTAGATGTTGTGTAGGTGTCGCGTCACCTTATTTCTGGGCCAGGCCCATGTAATTTCGAAATACTTGATAATAGGCAGTTTTTAGAGTCCGTATGTGTGGGGAAACAAGAGTTAGGGTTGGTTTTGGACCCCTCCTCCAAGGGCCACGAAATTCCCCTCTCTCCTCCATATATACAGCCCTTAGGGCATCGTTTAGACTTTGGGTTTTGTTTAGATTAAAAGTTTGCCATACCTGCAACTTCGCGTACTACGTTTGTGTTCAACGACCAGACCAAGACGTCAAAGTACCCACCTTGATCAATAAAGCTTTCATCTTATATTCGCAATATCCATATTGCAATCTCAATTTCTTGCTTGTTCTTCGTTTGCTCGAGCAAACAGACCCTCGTGCTCAGGTTGATCGTGCTCCGGCATGGTCAATAACCTCTCGGAAGTTGGTTTAGCGATTTCTAAGGCACGATGTCTCGCTCGTTCGTAGTCGGATTGTCAACGTCAACTCCCACAGAAAATGATAGCCACCATCTCATTGAAACATCGGGACACCTTTGACTCTATCACTTAACCACGCACATCTTTGCAGGTGTTTTTGAAACAGTAAAGTGAGCTAGATATGATTTATTTTGGTAAACATAATTGTTGTTTGAGGAAGTGTGGGCATAATCGAAATAATAAGCATTGAAATTCCATCCAGATGAATGAGCATAGTGATTGAATGAAGTATGCATGTACTCATTCTATCGAACTTTTTCGAGGAAGTAATGACCATTTTGAGCCTGCATGGTTTGTAACATGGTAATAGGTAATGCTTAAATAGTTTTCTTAGGCACCCATATAGCTTTCTTTGGGGGGCCATTCCTGCTGTTTGGTCCAACATAGCGAGAAATAGCCTCACCATGTTGATTTTTGAACAGCTTATAGTGTCCAAAGAATCATCATCAGGATATTCAGAGATGGGAGTGTTACATCCCGAAAGCAAAGCTAGATCGAGCGTTTTGCTCTTGGTAGCCACCCACACAGTGCGAGGGTATTGATGAGGTTCACAATATGAACCATTTTCATTTAGTTTCCTTTTGAGACCGATACCTTCTTTCCTGGGATTTTTTTGAAGAATAGATTAATTCAGAATGTCAAAAAGGGTTTGATGCCATTTAAGATATTTGAACATTTATATCTGAAGAAGATCCTTCAACCTAGCATTTTCATCAAAAACATAACCATTTTCCTCGACAGAGGGGTTAGCATTCACAGATGATTCAATATTTGATTCAACACTGGTTCTTTCAAGGCATTTTAAGTAGGGTGGCACAAACACTTCAGGTTTATCCTTAACTTGTTGGGTGAGAAAATAATTTTCCCTAATCAAGTCATCATGAGCCTCTCTCAGCGACTCAAGTTCCTATTTCCTTTTTAGGTAATCATAAGTCAACATCTCGTGGTCAACTAAGAGAAAATCATGACGAGTTGATAGTTCATCCATTCGTGACTTGAGAGTGGAATACTCTTCGGTCAGTGATTGATTTTTCTCTATGTCCTCAACCAACAACCCTTCAGATTTCCTGAGGGTTTTCTCAATTTTCTCAAGAGATTTTTGTTGAATATTTGCAATTTTTATCAGTTTAGCATGGTCATCCTCATCAGAAGAATACTGATCACTGGAGTGAACCTTGTGATGTTTGGAGGATGCCTTTTCCAACGAGGATTTGGCCATGAAGCAGTAGGCAGGGGATTCATCGTCGCTTGATGGTGTCTCGAAGAAGCTTGTTGTAGAGGAGGGGGCATATGCTATGCCAGCCATGCTAGAGTTGGAATCCTCATAGGATTCATCAGCTTCTTCGGAGTCAGATTCTTCTTCTTCAGCATAATCCATTCCCTTGCCGATGTACACCTTGGCCTTGCTAGAGTTATTCTTGCGGTTGGAGGAGTACTTGGAAGGATACCTTGAGGAAGATCTTGATGAAGATTTTGATGCGGAGTTGTCCTTCTTCCTGAAGAACTTCTTCATTTTATTCTCATCATAGGAGTCGTTGTTCTTGCTCATGATTTTGCCTCGATAGTTGCAAGAATCATATCTTCCACTAGCACAGATTTCAGCTTCCCAAAAGAGGGCAGTCCAAAATGAAATGTCCAGGCTTTTTGCACTTGAAGCAGGCGTATTCTCTAGTAGGTTTTGATGAAGATTTTGAACAACCAGAGTTACTTGAACCTTTCTTTTGGAACTGGCTCTTCCTATGAAGGCGCTGGAACCTTTTTATGATTAATGTGAGATCTTTGCTGAGCCTTTCTGGATCATCTGAATCTTCTTTGGCATTTCTGTCGGAGGAAGAATCGGCCACAACCTTGAGAACATGATTTTTGCGTTGACTTGAGCCATACAGATCTCTTTTCTCTTCTTCTTGTTCGTCATGGGTGTTCAGTCTTTCCATGATATCAGCAGAGTTGAGGGTTTTCAAATCATATTGTTCACGAATGATTAGGATAAGTGTGTTGAATGAACTGTCAAGAGATCGGAGCAGTTTCTTCACAACTTCATGGTCAGTGATGTATTTGGTGCCGAGACCTTGAAGCTCATTTGCTATGTCACTCAGACGATGGAAAGTTTGCTGATAGTTTCATTTCCAACGTGCTTGAATTGATTAAATTTTGCTTGAAGAGTATCAATTCGAGGTTCTTTCTGAGTTGAAACACCTTCATTTATCTTCTCGAGGACATCCCACAAATCCTTCGCAGTTTCACACTGGTGATAGTGAAGAAATTAGACACGAGAGAGATGGCCACCAATTTCATCTTTGGCTTGAGCATCCATCTGAGTGAGTTTCTTCTCGACGTCATTGGGGGCTTGAGGTATTTCAACCATGAATACAAACTGCACCACATTCCACATATCATCATCTATTGCTCGGAGATAGATCTTCATCTTCTCCTTCCATAAGGGATTGTCCGTCCAATCGAATATGGGAATATTGAGATGCAACTTGTAGCTCACTGAAGACATACTTAAACTCCAAGGTTGTTAGACCAAAATGAGCAGAGTCAAGGAGTACCTCACTCTGATACCAATTGTAGGAACAAAGTATATCTACCAGAGGGGGGGTGAACTGGAGTTTTAAAATTTCTTCAGAAATCTCAAAACTCTCAGAACCCAGCAACGGAGCGAATGAAGAACAAACTACAGCATGCTAAAACTAAGTACCAAAAGGAAACTAAAACATGCATCCAGACAAATCACATGAAAGAAAACAGATCGTATGTAAACATAGGTATTAGAGGTAACCGGTGATGCTCGATGGAGACAGGGTATTTTTTCGACCAATTCGTCCTTCTGCATATATAAGGTCCGCGTTTGGTTGGAGGGGCTGCGACTTAACACAGAAGATAAACTCTCTTCACCCAATTCTCCTCGACAATTGGTTCGTTAACCAATGCCGATCACTCGTGGTAGATACTTGAGGCGATCTCCGAACCTTTACAAACTTCTACTTCGAGAACCACAATCACTCTTGGTCTTTGAAGAAAATGACACCTAACCGTCTGGACAGTTTGCTACTCTCAAGAGTAATAGGCAGAGCGTACTGGACATAGATTCGAGTGATGCTGAATCACTATCTAATTCTTAGGCTCTAGGGGTTTTCTGTCGATGGATTTTAATCTCAAATCGCTTAGAGAGGAGGTTGCTCAACAATCTTCTCAGAATCAAACAGAGAAGCCACCGAACAAAGCCAACGCGGGGTGGCCTATTTATAGCTGCATCCTTTCCTGGTGGGAAATGACCATTTTGGACACGCGGTCCAGCCAATGGCCAACCGACATGTTCACAACGGTCAGATTTTGGAGCAATGGTAACATTACTTGAGGAACAAGTAATGCCAACTCCTCGGTCTGAGACAAATCTCTCACAGCGAAGAAGATCAGAGTCTCTTGTTGGCAAGTATTTGCTCGGAACACAAAGAGATGTCTCTCGCAACATTCATAGGATTTGGGTTTAGCATCAGAGAATCAAAGTTTCGAACGCTACACCGCTCTTAATAGCACGGTCTTCCTATGACTCAATAAAGAGAAGAAGAACAACGAAATAAATGCTACGTCTTCACTTCATCTTCAATCTTCTCAGACGCAGTCATTTTCTTCGGACAGACACCGAACCAATTGCTTCACTTTAGCAATTTTTGAGGGGTCACACTTGTGAACATCATCTTCGATGATGACCTTCACTGCACCATAGGGAGATTATCTTCGTTGTTTGTGTCAAACTCCTCGTGATCTCAGGAACCTATTACTCGGTGTGCACTAGCAAATACATAAGTCCCATACTCTTTATGTCAACAAACTCCAAAACATAAGGGGCCTATCATTGCACCAACAAAATGGCTAGAATTAAGTCATACAAACCATTTCTCTGTGTGTATGGTTTAGTAAAAAAGTTAGTGTCATGATTATATCGACCATCATTGAGAAGGCAAGAAGTTCCTATCAACATGGGAATGACCGCAAGGAATGAATACATTTCATTTTACAGGCAATGAACTAATTGATAAATATAGTAGCATGCAACTCGCACATGAGGACTTTCAAAAAAGATAATGCCAATAATTATCATGTTATATATTGAGTTTTAGTTGATCTTATGTATGATTTCAACCATGGCGGTGTGTGTTGAAATATTCAGTAAGTGCCTCTTTGTGTTGGTGAATGAACAACGATCAGTGGTCATGCAGAACCACCTCGTTCACTTGTAAACAAAATCTTTGTGTTGCAATACCATTTTTCTGCCCATTTACTATTTTCTACCTTGCTGTTTTTATTTATTCAGATTATACAAATATATTTCTACCATCAATATTACACTTTTATCACCATCTCTTCGCCGAACTAGTGCACCTATACAATTTGCCATTGTATTGGATGTGTTGGGGACACAAGAGATTGCTTGTATTTGGTTGCAGCTTGTTTGAGAGAGGCCATCTTCATCCTACACCTCTCACGGATTGATAAACCTTAGGTCATCCACTTGAGGGAAAATTGCTACTGTCCTACAAAACTCTACGCTTGGAGGCCCAACACATGTCTACAAGAATAACGTTGCATAATAGACATCAAGCTCTTTTCTGGCACCATTGCCAGGGGAGGTGAGTGCTTGAAGGTATATCTTTAGATCTTGCAATCGAATCTTTTAGTTTCTTGTTTAGCACTAGTTTGGTCAATAAAAGATAACTACAAAAAATGTAATTGAGGTTGCATCATATTATTGATCATCTTTATAATATCTTTCTTGAAAATGATGGTTCGGAAAATTGTGCTCAATTGATAGAAGAAGAAGTCAATAATATGTTTGGCACAAAATATTTGAATGATGAGCATGATTGCAATGTTGTTAGTATGAATTCTTTGAATATCCATGATGCTAATGATATGCAAAGCCATAAGCTTGGGGATGCTATGTTTGATGAAGATGATATTTTTAGTCCCCCAAGTTTTGATGAGAAAATTTATTATGATGAAAGCATGCCTCCTATCTATGATGATTATGGTGATGACATGTATGCTATATTGAATAATGATAACCATGAAACTTGTCATCATGATTTTAATTTTCAATCCGATGATAGTTAGTTTTCTCCCACTACTATACATGAGAATAATTTTTCTTATGTGGAGAGTAATACAATTTATATGCTTATGCATCATGAAAAGAATGCTTTATGTGATAGCTATTTTATTGAATTCATTCATGATTCTACTAAAAATTATTATGAGAAAGGAACACATGCTTCTACGTATCTCAATAATGTCAAGTTTCCTCTCTATATGTTGAAAATCTTGAAGTTTTGCTTGTTTTGCCTTCCTATGCTAGTTGATTCTCCTTCCCATAAATTGTTTGCTCAAAAAATCTCTATGCATAGGAAGTGGGTTATACTTAAATGTGCTTGTCATGTTCTTCATGATGCTCTCTTTATGTTTCAATTCTTATCTTTTATGCGAGCATCATCAAAATCATCATGCCAAGCTTAAAAGGCATTAAAGAAAAGCGCTTGTTGGGAGACAACCCAACACTTTTAACTACTATTTTTGTGTGTTCACATTATTAGGCTATTGTAGTAATCATGTTTTATAGTTTCTATTTCAATGAAGTACCAAGTAAAGCCTTTAGGATCTTGTTGGGTGATAGTTGCTTTGGTCTTGCTGAAAAACAGAAACTTTTGCACTCACAAAAATAATTCTATATTTTAACAGAAGAGTGCTATTGAGTTGATTCTTTTTGCAGAGGATTAATAAACAAATTTCCCAGGCTTTCCTAATTGTGTAGAATTTTTGGAGTAGCAGAAATATGGTTTGAGTACAGTTTACTACACACTGTTCTGTTTTTGACAGATTCTGTTTTCAATGCATAGTTTGCTTGTTTTCTAGTTTCTATGGCTTATATTGCTCAATATAAATTGTAGAAATGTTATTCTAAAGTAGTAATTGTGTGGAAACAATTGTGAATCTTGTCTTTGACAGTACCAAAAGTGGAATGGTTTTCTCTTTATCATACTAACCTATCTCACAAAGTTCCGTTAAGTTTTGTGTGATTGATGTTTTCAAGTTTTGGGTGAGATATCGATATGAGGAGAATAAGGCGTGGCCAGAACTTAAGCTTGGGTGTTCCCAAGGCACTCCCAAGGAAAAATTAAAGAAAGATCCAAGCAACTAAGCTTGGGGATGCCCCGAAAGGCATCCCCTCTTTCGTCTCCAACATTATCGGTAACCTCACTTGGAGCTATGATTTCATTCGTCACATGATATGTGTTTTGCTTGGAGCGTCAATTTATTTTTTTAGGATTTGTTTGATATTATTTATAATAATGTTTTTCATCTTTTATTTCAAAAAAGTGGCAATGATTGCCTTTTACATGCTTATTTTGCAAGTATACACGTTGCTGTTTGAAAACAGAAAGTTTACCGATGTTGAAAAAATTCACTAGAAAATTCAGAATGTGATAAAATGTTTAAACTTTTTGAAAAATGAGCTCTGATAAATTTTCTACAGTGTGTTAAATTGTCATAATGTTTGGAGATGAATAAGTATTGATACTCTTGCATTCTTTATAGACTGTACTGTTTTGGCAGATTGCAGTTATGTTTGCATATGTTTGCTTGTTTAATGATTCTATTTGAGGATAGGAGTATTAAATATGCAGAGGCATTTAGTATGCAATGTTGAAAAATAATTTTAGTGATTTGCTACAGTAGAGAATGATAAGGTTTTTTGCATTGGTTTATACTAACTTATCTCACGAGTTCTTGTCGAGTTTTGTGTGGATGAAGCTTTTGAGATTTAGGAAGACCGTGATATGAGAGGAATTAAGGAGACACAAAAGCTCAAGATTGGGGATGCCCAAGGAATCCCAAGATAATGTTCAAGAAGTCTCAAGCATCTAAGCTTGGGGATGCCCCGGTAGGCATCCCACCTTTTTCTTCAACAATTATCGGTTAGTATCGGTTGAGACTAAGTTGTTGTTTCTTCACATGATGTGTGCTATCCTTGGATTGTCATTTTGTTTTGTTTTGCTTGCTGTTTTAATAAAGTACTTAGATCTGAAAGTTTTTAAATAAAATAGAGTCCTCAAATAGTTGCCAGGGAGGCTAAGTAAGTGGCATTCACATCCCGTCAATGAAGCTCTTTTCTATGTCATTTACTCTTGTGCTTCACTTATATCCTATGAGTAAATTGTTGAATAAATTGAATGTCATGAAGTTGAAATCATATCATGCCTAGTGGTAGCTTCACATTGGGTTTAGAAAGTGAAATCTTTTGAGGCTTGACAATCACAATATTGGTCATACAAGCAATTCACGAATAATTAGTATAAGGAAGAGAACTTTCACATATAAATACACTATCATGGAAATCTTTTGTGATTGTGAGCCCCTATAAAAATACTATATGCCAAAATTGTTTACGTTGGACAAGGAAGACAACATGATGGTTTATGTTTGTTCATATTCACATAGAAGTTATATTGTCATTGACCCTTCAACTTGTGGTGCTTGCCCCCATCTTTGCTAGCCAAAAATTCTGCACCAAGTAGAGATACTACTTGTGCATCCAAAAACCCTTAAACCTAAATGTTATTTTCAATAGTCCACTATATCTACCTATATGCGGTATTCTTTTGCCGTTCTAAGCAAATTTGCACGTGCCATCTCTAATTTTCAAAATAAACTTCTCTTTTGTGTGTTTGTTTCGCTTGTGGAATGGTGACGGGTGGCTAATATTTTCCATGCTAGATGTGTTATTCTCAAGATGAGTGTTTATTCACTTGTCATTGCACGAGAGTAAGGCAAAGGTATTAGGGATGCCTAGTCCCGAAATGCAAAATGAATTTACTTTATGTTGTCAAATAATAAATTCCTTGGAAAGTGTTGGTACGGAAGGCACCCGTGGATACGGTTAGCAAAAGTGAAAGTATGGTGGAAAAGGAATAAACTTTATTTTCTGTTTGGGAACCGCCTGTGATATATCTAGCATGGAAAGTTTTGGGAACTGTAAGTCATTTTCGTTGGTGGGATGGATACACCTTCCAAATTGTTTTTATCTCTAAGTTTTTTGCTTTGAGCTCTGGCACCTCTACAAATCCCTACTTCCCTCTACGAAGGGCCTATATTTTACTTTTCATTATTTACTTTTATGCAAAGATTCAAAGTATTCCTCTCTATTCCTTTTTATTTTCTCTATTGGTAAGCATCATGTGGTGAGGAAAGATCTAGGCACATATGTCCAGCTGAATATGGGTAGCATGAGTTATTATTGTTGACATCACCCTTGAGGTGAATACGTTGGGAGGCGAAATTATAAGCCCCTATCTTTCTATGTGTCCGGTTGAAACGTTTTGCTCATGTGTACAAGGTGAGTGTTAGCAATCATAGAAGACCATATGATGGTTGAGTATGCGGAGCTCTTACTTAAACTCTATTGAATAAGTTGAATTGCAATTAATTGGTGATTGAGAACATAGGTTGTTGGGTTTCAAGAGAATTCATTTTTTGAACCTTAACATG
Organism: Triticum urartu; assembly: GCF_003073215.2. Lineage (NCBI taxonomy): Eukaryota > Viridiplantae > Streptophyta > Magnoliopsida > Poales > Poaceae > Triticum > Triticum urartu. Next base: position 175,110,545 of record NC_053025.1, on the reverse strand, counting down.
TGAATTGGTTGTCACTATAACATGAGAAGTTTCATAA